>NC_090324.1:82507887-82673947 GCF_040869045.1 Eurosta solidaginis | reverse complement strand
ATAGTCGGATTTCGGCCATTTTTTACACCAATACAAAGTGAGTTCAGATAAGTACGTGAACTGAGTTTAGTAAAGATACATCGATTTTTGCTCAAGTTATCGTGTTAACGGGGAAGGACAGACGATCGACTGTGTATAAAAACTGGGCGTGGCTTCAACCGATTTCGCCCTTTTTCACAGAAAACAGTTATCGTCCTAGAGTCTAGGCCTCTACCAAATTTCACAAGGATTGGTAAATTTTTGTTCGACTTATGGTATTAAAAGTATCCTAGAAAAATTAAATGCAAAAGGGCGGAGCCGCGCCCATTTTGAAATTTTCTTTTATTTTTGAATTTTGTTGCAGCATATCATTGCTGGAGTTGAATGTTGACATAATTTACTTATATACTGTAAAGATATTAACTTTTCTTTTAAAATTTGAATTAAAAAAAAAATTTTTTAAAAAGGGGGCGTGGTCGTTGTCCGATTTTGCTAATTTTTATTAAGCAGACATACAGTAATAAGAGTAACGTTCCTGCAAAATTTCATCATAATATCTTCAACAACTGCGAAATTACAGCTTGCAAAACTTCTAAATTACCTTCTTTTAAAAGTGGCGGTGCCACGCCCATTGTCCAAAATTTTACTAGTTTTCTATTATGCGTCATAAGTTCAACTCACCTACCAAGTTTCATCGCTTAATCCGTATTTGGTAATGAATTATCGCACTTTTTCGATTTTTCGAAATTTTCGATATCGAAAAAGTGGGCGTGGTTATTGTCCGACATTGTTCATTTTAAGTAGCGATCTGAGATGAGTGCCCAGGAACCTACGTACCAAACTTTCATCAAGATACCTCAAAATTTACTCAAGTTATCGTGTTAACGGACAGACGGACGGACGGACGGACGGACATGGCTCAATCGAATTTTTTTTTTGATACTGATGATTTTGATATATGGAAAGTCTATATCTATCTCGATTCCTTTATACCTGTACAACCAACCGTTATCCAATCAAAGTTAATATACTCTGTGAGCTCTGCTCAACTGAGTATAAAAATTGTAATCAAATAAGATAGAAGAATGAAAAATGAAATAAAATAATGAAAATTGTAATCAAATACGATAGAATAATGAAAAATGAAATAAAATAAGAAAAAGTGTAATCAAATAATATAGAATAATGAAAATGAAATAAAATAAGAAAAATTGTAATCAAATGAGATAGTATAATAGAAAAATGAAATAAAATAAGAAAAATTGTAATCAAATAAGATAGTATAATGAAAAATGAAATAAAATAAGAAAAATTGTAATCAAATAAGATAGAATAATGAAAAATGAAATAAAATAAGAAAAATTTTAATGAAATAACATAGTATAATGAAAAATGAAATAAAATAAGAAAAATTGTAATCAAATAAGATAGTATAATGAAAAATGAAATAAAATAAGAACAAGTAAGGAAGGCTAAGTTCGGGTGTAAGCGAACATAATAACGATATTTTAAAAGGGAGTGGGCCTAAGTTCTATAGGTGGACGCCTTTTCGAGATATCGCCATAAAGGTGGACCAGGGTGACTCTAGAATTTATTTTGTACGATATGGTATCAAATGAAAGGTGTTAATGAGTATTTTAAGAGGGCGTGGCCTTAGTTCTATATGTGGACGCCTTTTCGAGATATCGCTATAAAGGTGGACCAGGGGTGACTCTAGAATTTGTTTGTACTATATGGGTATCAAATGAAAGGTGTTAATGAGTATTTTAAAAGGGCGTGGGCCTTAGTTCTATAGGTGGACGCCTTTTCGGAATATAGTTACAAAATTGGACCAGGGTTGACTCTAGAATGCGTTTGTACAATATGGGTATCAAAAGAAAGTGTTAATAAGTGTTTTAAAAGGGAGTGGGCCTTAGTTCTATGGGTGGACGCCTTTTCGGGATATCGCCATAAACGTGGACCAGGGGTGACTCTAGAATGCGTTTATACAATATGGGTATCAAATGAAAGGTGTTAATGAGTATTTTAAAAGGGCGTGGGCCTTAGTTCTATAGGTGGACGCCTTTTCGAGATATCGATATAAAGGTGGACCAGGGGTGACTCTAGAATTTGTTTGTACGATATGGGTATCAAATGAAAGGTGTTAATGAGTATTTTAAAAGGGCGTGGGCCTTAGTTCTATAGGTGGACGCCTTTTCGAGATATCGATATAAAGGTGGACCAGGGGTGACTCTAGAATTTGTTTGTACGATATGGGTATCAAATGAAAGGTGTTAATGAGTATTTTAAAAGGGCGTGGGCCTTAGTTCTATAGGTGGACGCCTTTTCAAGATATCGCCATAAAGGTGGACCAGGGGTGACTCTAGAATTTGTTTGTACGATATGAGTATCAAATGAAAGGTGTTAATGAGTATTTTAAAAAGGAGTGGGCCTTAGTTCTATATGTGGACGCCTTTTCGAGATATCGCCATAAACGTGGACCAGGGGTGACTCTAGAATGTGTTTGTACGATATGGGTATCAAATTAAAGGTATTAATGAGGGTTTTAAAAGGGAGTGGCCCTTAATTGTATATGTGAAGGCGTTTTCGAGATATCGACCAAAATGTGGACCAGGGTGATCCAGAACATCATCTGTCGGGTACCGCTAATTTATTTATATATGTAATACCACGAACAGTATTCCTTCCAAGATTCCAAGGGCTTTTGATGTCACACCAATTTTACCAAGTTTTTTTCTAAAGTTATATTTTGCGTCAATATACCAATACAATTACCATGTTTCATCCCTTTTTTCGTATTTGGTATATAATTATGGCATTTTTTTCATTTTTCGTAATTTTCGATGTCGAAACAGTGGGCGTGGTCATAGTCGGATTTCGGCCATTTTTTACACCAATACAAAGTGAGTTCAGATAAGTACGTGAACTGAGTTTAGTAAAGATACATCGATTTTTGCTCAAGTTATCGTGTTAACGGCCGAGCGGAAGGACAGACGATCGACTGTGTATAAAAACTGGGCGTGGCTTCAACCGAATTCGCCCTTTTTCACAGAAAACAGTTATTGTCCTAGAATCTAAGCCTCTACCAAATTTCACAAGGATTGGTAAATTTTGTTCGACTTATGGTATTAAAAGTATCCTAGACAAATTAAATGAAAAAGGGCGGAGCCGCGCCCATTTTGAAATTTTCTTTTATTTTTGTATTTTGTTGCAGCATATCATTGCTGGAGTTGAATGTTGACATAATTTACTTATATACTGTAAAGATATTAACTTTTCTTTTAAAATTTGAATTAAAAAAAAATTTTTTAAAAAGGGGGCGTGATCGTTGTCCGATTTTGCTAATTTTTATTAAGCAGACATACAGTAATAAGAGTAACGTTCCTGCGAAATTTCATCATGATATCTTCAACGACTGCGAATTACAGCTTGCAAAACTTCTAAATTACCTTCTTTTAAAAGTGGGCGGTGCCACGCCCATTGTCCAAAATTTTACTAGTTTTCTATTATGCGTCATAAGTTCAACTCACCTACCAAGTTTCATCGCTTAATCCGTATTTGGTAATGAATTATCGCACTTTTTCGATTTTTCGAAATTTTCGATATCGAAAAAGTGGGCGTGGTTATTGTCCGATATCGTTCATTTTAAATAGCGATCTGAGATGAGTGCCCAGGAACCTACATACCAAATTTCATCAAGATACCTCAAAATTGACTCAAGTTATCGTGTTAACGGACAGACGGACGGACGGACGGACGGACATGGCTCAATTTTTTTTTTTTTGATACTGATGATTTTGATATATGGAAGTCTATATCTATCTCGATTCCTTTATACCTGTACAACCAACCGTTATCCAATCAAAGTTAATATACTCTGTGAGCTCTGCTCAACTGAGTATAAAAATTGTAATCAAATAAGTTAGAATAATGAAAAATGAAATAAAATAATAAAAATTGTAATCAAATACGATAGAATAATGAAAAATGAAATAAAATAAGAAAAATTGTAATCAAAAAATATAGAATAATGAAAAATGAAATAAAATAAGAAAAATTGTAATCAAATAAGATAGTATAATGAAAAATGAAATAAAATAAGAAAAATTGTAATCAAATAAGATAGTATAGTGAAAAATGAAATAAAATAAGAAAAATTGTAATCAAATAAGGTAGAATAATAAAAATGAAATAAAATAATAAAAATTGTAATCAAATACGATAGAATAATGAAAAATGAAATAAAATAATAAAAATTGTAATCAAATAAGATAGAATAATGAAAAATGAAATAAAATAATAAAAATTGTAATCAAATAAGATAGTATAATGAAAAATTAAATAAAATAATAAAAATTGTAATCAAATAAGATAGAATAATGAAAAATGAAATAAAATAATAAAAATTATAATCAAATACGATAGAATAATGAAAAATGAAATAAAATAAGAAAAATTGTAATCAAATAAGATAGAATAATGAAAAATGAAATAAAATAAGAACAAGTAAGGAAGGCTAAGTTCGGGTGTAACCGAAAATTACATACTCAGTTGAGAGCTATGGTGACAAAATAAGGGAAAATAAGCATGTAGGAAAATGAACCTAGGGTAACTGCGTTTGTATGACATGTGCATGAAATGGAAGGTATTAAAGAATATTTTAAGAGGAATTGGGCCATAGTTCTATAGGTGGACGCCATTTAGGGATATCGCCATAAAGGTGGAGCAGGGCTGACTTTAGAATCTGTTTGTACGATATGGGTATCAAATGAAAGGTGTTAATGAGTATTTTAAAAGGGCGTGGGCTCAGTTCTATAGGTGAACGCCTTTTCCAGATATCGCCATAAAGGTGGACCAAGGGTGACTCTAGAATTTGTTTGAACGATATGGGTATCAAATGAAAGGTGTTAATGAGTATTTTAAAAGGGAGTGGACCTTAGTTCTATAGGTGGACGCCTTTTCGAGATATCGCCATAAAGGTGGACCAGGGGTGACTCTAGAAATTGTTTGTACGATATGGGTATCAAATGAAAAGTGTTAATGAGAATTTTAAAAGGGAGTGGGCCTTAGTTCTATAGGTGTACGCCTTTTCGAGATATCGCCATAAAGGTGGACCAAGGGTGACTCTAGAATTTGTTTGTACGATATGGTTATCAAATTAAAGGTGTTAATGAGTATTTTAAAAGGGAGTGGGCCTTAGTTCTATAGGTGGACGCCTTTTCGAGATATCGCCATAAAGGTGGACCAAGGGTGACTCTAGAATTTGTTTGTACGATATGGGTATCAAATGAAAGGTGTTAATGAGTATTTTAAAAGGGAGTGGGCCTTAGTTCTATAGGTGGACGCCTTTTCGAGATATCTCCATAAAGGTGGCCAGGGGTGACTCTAGAATTTGTTTGTACGATATGGTTATCAAATGAAAGGTGTTAATCAGTATTTTAAAAGGGCGTGGGCCTTAGTTCTATAGGTGGACGCGTTTTCGAGATATCTCCAGAAAGGTGGACCAGGGGTGACTCTCGAATTTGTTTGTACGATATGGGTATCAAATGAAAGGTGTTAATGAGTATTTTAAAAGGGAGTGGGCCTTAGTTCTATAGGTGGACGCCTTTTCGAGATATCTCCAGAAAGCTGGACCAGGGGTGACTCTAGAATTTGTTTGTACGATATGGGTATCAAATGAAAGGTGTTAATGAGTATTTTAAAAGGGAGTGGACCTTAGTTCTATAGGTGGACGCCTTTTCGAGATATCTCCATAAAGGTGGACCAGGGGTGACTCTAGAATTTGTTTGTACGATATGGTTATCAAATGAAAGGTGTTAATCAGTATTTTAAAATGGCGTGGGCCTTAGTTCTATAGGTGGACGCCTTTCCGAGATATCGCCATAAAGGTGGACCAGGGGTGACTCTAGAAATTGTTTGTACGATATGGGTATCAAATGAAAAGTGTTAATGAGAATTTTAAAAGGGAGTGGGCCTTAGTTCTATAGGTCGATGCCTTTTCGGGATATCGTTATAAAGGTGGACCAGGGGTGACTCAAGAATGTTTTTGTACGATATGGGTATGTACGAAAGGTATTAATGAGGGTTTTAAAAGGGAGTGGTGGTAGTTGTGTAGGTGGTCGCCTTTTCGAGATATCGCCATAAAGGTGGACCAGGGGTGACTCTAGAATACGTTTGTACGATATGGGTATCAAATGAAAGGTGTTAATGAGTATTTTAAAAGGGCGTGGGGCTTAGTTCTATAGGTGGACACCTTTTCGAGATATCGCCATAAAGGTGGACCAAGGGTGACTCTAGAATTTGTTTGTACGATATGGGTATCAAATGAAAGGTTTTAATGAGTATTTTAAAAGGGAGTGGGCCTTAGTTCTATAGATGGACGCCTTTTCGAGATATCGCCATAAAGGTGGACCAAGGGTGACTCTAGAATTTGTTTGTACGATATGGGTATAAAATGAAAGGTGGTAATGAGTATTTTAAAAGGGGGTGGGCCTTAGTTCTATAGGTGGACGCCTTTTCGAGATATCTCCATAAAGGTGGACCAGGGGTGACTCTAGAATTTGTTTGTACGATATGGTTATCAAATGAAAGGTGTTAATCAGTATTTTAAAAGGGCATGGGCCTTAGTTCTATAGGTGGACGCGTTTTCGAGATATCTCCAGAAAGGTGGACCAGGGGTGACTCTAGAATTTGTTTGTACGATATGGGTATCATATGAAAGGTGTTAATGAGTATTTTAAATGGGCGTGGGCCTTAGTTCTATAGGTGGACGCCTTTTCGAGATATCGCCATAAAGGTGGGCCAAGGGTGACTCTAGAATTTGTTTGTACGATATGGGTATCAAATGAAAGGTGTTGATGAGTATTTTAAAAGGGAGTGGGCCTTAGTTCTATAGGTGGACGCCTTTTCGAGATATCTCCAGAAAGGTGCACCAGGGGTGACTCTAGAATTTGTTTGTACGATATGGGTATCATATGAAAGGTGTTAATGAGTATTTTAAAAAGAAGTGGGCCTTAGTTCTATACGTTGACGCCTTTTCGAGATACCGCCATAAAGGTGGACCAGGGGTGACTCTAGAATGTGTTTGTATGATATGGGTATCAAATTAAAGGTATTAATGAGGGTTTTTAATGGGAGTGACCCTTAGTTGTATATGTGAAGGCGTTTTCGAGACATCGACCAAAAAGTGGGCCAGGGTGACCCAGAACATCATCTGTCGGATATATATGTAATACCGCGAATAGTATTCCTGCCAAGATTCCCACGGCTTTTGATTTCGCCCCACAGAACTTTTTCATTTTCTTCTACTTAATATGGTAGGTGTCACACCTATTGTACAAAGTTTTTCTCTAACGTTATATTTTGCGTCAATAAACCAATCCAATTACCATGTTTCATTCCTTTTTTCGTATTTGGTATAGAATTATGGCATTTTTTCATTTTTCGTAATTTTCGATATCGAAAAAGTGGGCGTGGTCACAGTCGGATTTCGGTCAATTTTTATACCAATACAAAGTGAGTTCAGATAAGTACGTGAACTGAGTTTACTAAAGATATATCGATTTTTGCTCATGTTATCGGGTTAACGGTTCAACTGATTTCGCCCTTTTTCACAGAAAACAGTTATCGTCCTAGAATCTAAGCTCCTACCAAACTTCACAAGGATTGGTAAATTTTTGTTCGCAATATGACATTAAAAGTATCCTAGACAAATTAAATGAAAAAGGGCGGAGCCATGCCCATTTTGGAATTTTCTTTTATTTTTGTATTTTGTTGCACCATATCATTATTGGAGTTGAATGTTGACATAATTTACTTATATACTGTAAAGATATTAAATTTTTTGTTGAAATTTGACTTAAAAAAAATTTTTTTTTAAGTGGGCGTTGTCGTTCTCCGATTTTGATAATTTTTATTAAGTATACATATAGTAATAGGAGTAACGTTCCTGCCAAATTTCATCATGATATCTTCAACAACTGCCAAATTACAGCTTGCAAAATTTTAAATTACCTTCTTTTAAAAGTGGGCGGTGCCACGCCCATTGTCCAAACTTTTACTAATTTTCTATTTTGCGTCATAAGTTCAACTCACGTACCAAGTTTCATCGCTTTATCCGTCTTTGGTAATGAATTATCGCACTTTTTCTGTTTTTCGAAATTTTCGATATCGAAAAAGTGGGTGTGGTTATAGTCCGATATCGTTCATTTTAAATAGCGATCTGAGATGAGTCCCCAGGAACCTACGTACCAAATTTCATCAAGATACCTCATAATTTACTCAAGTTATCGTGTTAACGGACGGACGGACGGACATGGCTCAATCAAATTTTTTTTCGATACTGATGATTTTGATATATGGAAGTCTATATCTATCTCGATTCCTTTATACCTGTACAACCAACCGTTATCCAATCAAAGTTATTATACTCTGTGAGCTCTTCTCAACTGAGTATAAAAACAAGTAAGGGAAAATCACCATATTGTAAAAAGAACCTAGGGTAACCCTGGAATGTGTTTGTATGACTTGTGTATCAAATTGAAGGTATTAAAGAGTATTTTAAAAGGAAGTGGACCATAGTTCTATAGATGGACGCCATTTAGGGATATCGCCATAAAGGTGGAACAGGCCTGACTCTAGAATTTGTTTGTACGATGTGGGTATCAAATGAAATGTGTTAATGATAATTTTAAAAGAGAGTGGGCCTAAGTTCTATAGGTGGACGCCTTTTCGAGATATCGCCATAAAGGTGGACTCTGGAATTTGTTTGTACGATATGGGTATCAAATGAAAGGTGTTAATGAGTATTTTAAAAAGGAGTGGGCCTTAGTTCTATATGTGGACGCCATTTAGGGATATCGCCATAAACGTGGACCAGGGGTGACTCTAGAATGTGTTTGTACGATATGGGTATCAAATTAAAGGTATTAATGAGGGTTTTAAAAGGGAGTGGCCCTTAGTTGTATATGTGAAGGCGTTTTCGAGATATCGACCAAAATGTGGACCAGGGTGATCCAGAACATCATCTGTCGGGTACCGCTAATTTATTTATATATGCCACGAACAGTCTTCCTTCCAAGATTCCAAGGGCTTTTGATTTCGCCCTGCAAAACTTTTTCATTTTCTTCTACTTAATATGGTAGGTGTCACACCCATTTTACCAAGTTTTTTTCCAAAGTTATATTTTGCGTCAATAGACCAATACAATTACCATGTTTCATGCCTTTTTCGTATTTGGTATATAATTATGGCATTTTTTTCATTTTTCGTAATTTTCGATATCGCAAAAGTGGACGTGGTCATAGTCGGATTTCGGCCATTTTTTACACCAATACAAAGTGAGTTCAGATAAGTACGTCAACTGAGTTTAGTAAAGATATATCGATTTTTGCTCCAGTTATCGTGTTAACGGCCGAGCGGAAGGACAGACGGTCGACTGTGTATAAAAACTGGGCGTGGCTTCAACCGATTTCGCCCTTTTTCACAGAAAACAGTTATCGTCCTAGAATTTAAGCCTCTACCAAATTTCACAAGGATTGGTAAATTTTTGTTCGACTTATGGCATTAAAAGATTCCTAGACAAATTAAATGAAAAAGGGCGGAGCCACGCCCATTTTGAAATTTTCTTCTATTTTTGTATTTTGTTGCACCATATCATTAGTGGAGTTGAATGTTGACTTAATTTACTTATATACTGTAAAGATATTAAATTTTCTTTTAAAATTTGTATTAAAAAAAAAATTTTTTTAAAAGTGGGCGTGGTCGTTCTCCGATTTTGCTAATTTTTATTAAGCAGGCATATAGTAATAAGTGTAACGTTCCTGCCAAATTTCATCATGATATCTTCAACGACTGCCAAATTACAACTTGTAAAACTTCTAAATTACCTTCTTTTAAAAGTGGGCGGTGCCACGCCCATTGTCCAAAATTTTAATAGTTTTCTATTCTGCGTCATAAGTTCAACTCACCTACCAAGTTTCATCGCTTTATCCGTATTTGGTAAGGAATTATCGCACTTTTTCGATTTTTCGATTTTTCGAAATTTTCGATATCGAAAAAGTGGGCGTGGTTATTGTCCGACATCGTTCATTTTAAGTAGCGATCTGAGATGAGTGCCCAGGAACCTACATACCAAATTTCATCAAGATACCTCAAAATTTACTCAAGTTATCGTGTTAACGGACAGACGGACGGACGGACGGACGGACATGGCTCAATCGAATTTTTTTTTTGATACTGATGGTTTTGATATATGGAAGTCTATATCTATCTCGATTCCTTTATACCTGTACAACCAACCGTTATCCAATCAAAGTTAATATACTCTGTGAGCTCTGCTCAACTGCGTATAAAAATTGTAATCAAATAAGATAGAAGAATGAAAAATGAAATAAAATAATGAAAATTGTAATCAAATACGATAGAATAATGAAAAATGAAATAAAATAAGAAAAATTGTAATCAAATAATATAGAATAATGAAAAATGAAATAAAATAAGAAAAATTGTAATCAAATGAGATAGTATAATGAAAAATGAAATAAAATAAGAAAAATTGTAATCAAATAAGATAGTATAATGAAAAATTAAATAAAATAATAAAAATTGTAATCAAATAAGATAGAATAATGAAAAATGAAATAAAATAATAAAAATTGTAATCAAATACGATAGAATAATGAAAAATGAAATAAAATAAGAAAAACTGTAATCAAATAAGATAGAATAATGAAAAATGGAATAAAATAAGAAAAATTGTAATCAAATAAGATAGTATAATGAAAAATGAAATAAAATAAGAAAAATTGTAATCAAATAAGATAGAATAATGAAAAATGAAATAAAATAAGAAAAATTGTAAAAAATAAGATAAAATAAATGAAAATTATAACAAAATAAATTTAATATTTTAAAATAAATTAAATAATATATAAAAAACTCAAATACAATAAAATAGAATGAATTAAACGAAATAAAATAAAACATAATAAAAAAGTTACTAAAGTCAAATTTTATATATATATATATAACTTTATTATACTCAGTTGAGCAGAGCTCACAGAGTATATTAACTTTGATTGGATAACGGTTGGTTGTACATTTATGAAGGAATCGAGATAGATATAGACTTCCATATATCAAAATCATCAGTATCGAAAAAAAATTCGATTGAGCCATGTCCGTCCGTCCGTCTGTCCCTTAACACGATAACTTGAGTAAATTTTGAACTGTCTTGATGAAATTTGGTATGTAGGTTCCTGGGCACTCATCTCAGATCGCTGTTTAAAATGAACGATATCGGACGATAACCACGCCCACTTTTTCGATATAGAAAATTTCGAAAAATCGAAAAAGTGCGATAATTCATTACCAAATACGGATTAAGCGATGAAACTTGGTAGGTGAGTTGAACTTATGACGCAGAATAGAAAACTAGTAAAATTTTGGACAATGGGCGTGGCACCGCCCACTTTTAAAAGAAGGTAATTTAGAAGTTTTGCATGCTGTAATTTCGCAGTCGTTGAAGATATCATGATGAAATTTGGCAGGAACATTACTCTTATTACTATATGTCTGCTTAATAAAAATTAGCAAAATCGGAGAACGACCACGCCCACTTTTTAAAACAATTTTTTTTTAATTCAAATTTTAAAAGAAAAGTTAATATCTTTACAGTATATAAGTAAATTATGTCAACATTCAACTCCAGTAATGATATGTTGCAACAAAATACAAAAATAAAAAAAATTTCAAAATGGGCGTGGCTCCGCCTTTTTTCATTTAATTTGTCTAGGATACTTTTAATGCCATAAGTCGAACAAAAATTTACCAATCCTTGTGAAATTTGGTAGAGGCTTAGATTCTAGGACGATAACTGTTTTCTGTGCAAAAGGGCGAAATCGGTTGAAGCCACGCCCAGTTTTTATACACAGTCGACCGTCTGCCCTTCCGCTCGGCGTTAACACGATAACTTGAGCAAAAATCGATATATCTTTACTAAACTCAGCTCACGTACTTATCTGAACTCACTTTGTATTGGTGTAAAAAATGGCCGAAATCCGACTATGACCACGCCCACTTTTTCGATATCGAAAATTACGCAAACTGAAAAAAATGCCATAATTATATACCAAATACGAAAAAAATGATGAAACATGGTAATTGTATAGGTCTATTGACGCAAAATATAACTTTAGAAAAAAACTTGGTAAAATGGGTGTGACACCTACCATATGAAGTAGAAGAAAATGAAAAAGTTTTGCAGGGCGAAATCAAAAGCCCTTGGAATCTTGGAAGGAATACTGTTCGTGGTATTACATATATAAATAAATTAGCGGTACCCGACAGATGATGTTCTTAAGCACCCTGGTCCACATTTTGTTCGATATCTCGAAAACGCCTTCACATATACAACTAAGGGCCACCCCCTTTTAAAACCCTCATTAATACCTTTAATTTGATACCCATATCGTACAAACACATTCTAGAGTCACCCCTGGTCCACGTTTATGGCGATATCTCGAAAAGGCGTTTACATATAGAACTAAGGCCCAATTTTTTTTTCAAATACTCATTAATATCTTTCATTTGATACCCATATCGTACAAAAAAATTCTAGAGTCACCCCTGGCCCACCTTTATGGCGATATCTCGAAAAGGCATCCACCTATAGAACTAGGGTTCACTCCCTTTTAAAATACTCATTAACACCTTTCATTTGATACCCATATCGTACAAACAAGTTCTAGAGTCACCCCTGGTCCACCTTTATGGCGATATCTTGAAAAGGCGTCCACCTATAGAACTAAGGCCAACGCCCTCTTAAAATACTCATTAACGCCTTTCAATTGATACTCATATCGTACAAACAAATTCTAGAGTCACGCCTGGTCCAACTTTATATCGATATCTCGAAAAGGCGTCCATCTATAGAACTTAGGCCCACGCCCTTTTAAAATACTCATTAATACCTTTCATTTGATACCCATATCGTACAAAATAAATTCTAGAGTCACCCCTGGTCCACCTTTATGGCGATATCTCGAAAAGGCGTCCACATATATAACTTAGGCCCACTCCCTTTTAAAATTATCATTAATACATTTCATTTGATACCCATATCGTACAAACAAATTCTAGAGTCAGGCCTGGTCCACCTTTATGGAGATATCCCTAAATGGCGTCCATCTATAGAACTATGGCCCACTTCCTCTTAAAATACTCTTTAATTCCTTCCATTTGATACACATGTCATACAAACACATTCCAGGGTTACCCTAGGTTCTTTTTACAACATGGTGATTTTCCCTTACTTTGTCTCCACAGCTCTCAATTGAGTATGTAATGTTCGGTTACACCCGAACTTAGCCTTCCTTACTTGTTTTTATTTATGAATTATTTCTGTTATTGTTACATTTATGTAATTGTTTTCTTTTGTTTTTATAAATAAAATTTAATACAGAATACATACATATTTATGTACATAAAAAAATCTTGTGTGTGTCTATATGATTAGGACTACGGATTGTGATAGGGATAGATATATGAATGAAGATAGAAAAAGGTTAAGATAAAAAAGAGAAGGACGATATGAGAAGGTAAAAGCGAACAAAAAGGAAAAAAGGAGAATTGAAGGGGCAAAATAATAAGGAGCTGAAATGATTAGGGAAAGGGCCAAATTCGATAGATACAGGCAAGTAAATTTTTTAAATATAAGCGTCTTTTATTGAAGGGCTATGCACGCCTATAAGTTTTTGTTTGTGTGTTGTCTAGAGACGTGCAAATTTCTTCTACACTGGAGGAACATTTGCAAACCATGAACCTTAAGCTCTCGGAGATTGTATCCCTACTTTCAAAAATATAGAGTCGAAAAGGACATTTAGCTATGAGTAATATTAATTGTGTATTCCGATCAGTTCTCTTTTTAAATAAAATTTATCAATAACAGGCTTTTCTGATCTAAGTCCAGCGTGCAAATAAAACTAGATTATTCCACTATTTTCCCAACGTTTCGCTAATCTTTGTTAGCATCTTAGGGGGGTATTTATTTTAAAAATCGCTGCCACAAACAAAAGTTAAAATTACAAGATAGTTAAATGAGTAAAAATTTTTTAACAAGAAACACTTACACTATTGGATTTCGTATCGAAAACATGAACATAAAACAACAAAAACATTAGTCACTTAAACATATACATGAATAAACTATAATCAGTACCATCTAACCATCATGGTAGTCTTGTCAATACTAAATATTCTTATTTTTATATTTGTAAACATGCTATGTAGGCGGCAGCAATGTTTTCTGTATCCTCGCGTTTGTTCATTGTCTTTTCTCGTCTTTCCATTATTCTCAGGCTTTCCAATGTGTATCTTGTTGTTATTCTCTTTTCTTTGTCTATAATTTTCGCGTTTTTAAAATCAGCTCTATGACCACTTGTCAACATATGCTGTGATAACGCTGTGCTGGTCTTTTGTTTTTTTATGTCAGCTTCATGTTCTCCCAGTTTAACAGCTAAGGCTCGCTTTGTTGTGCCAATATATATTTTATCGCATTTTTCATTTTCTCTTCCTTTGCATTTTATCTCGTATATAACGTTGTTTTGCTGTTGAGGTTGTATAGGATGTTTTGTTTTTGCATATATTGTAGAGACGGTGTGGTTTGATTTGTAAGCCAGGGTTGTGTGTTGTGTTGTTGCTATATTGTGATGAATATTTTCTGTCAACTTTGGAATGTATGTAACGCTGTAGAATTTCTTTTGTGTTTGTACTTCAGAACTTGTTCTTTTATCGGGTTGGTTGTTGTTTTTCATGGTCTCCTGGTCTATAAGTTCGCGTATTAAATTTATCGGGTAATTGTTTTTTCTTAGGATTCTATATATTTTGTCTATATTAGCGTCGTGGAATTTTTCGTGACTTATGGTCAGTATCTTGTGTATTAAATTTTTGGCTGTATTGATCTTATATTTTATGGGTTGTGATGATAAATAATTTATTAGTTGTCCAGAAGAAGTAGGTTTTGTATGCCAGTCAAGTAGAAGATTTTGATTTTCCCTGTGAATGCATGCGTCAAGAAATGGTATTTTGGAGTTTACTTCAATTTCCATAGTAAATTTTAATTTGTCATGGTATTTATTTAAATTTTCAAGAATTGTGTTGGCATCGTTGCGTTTAATTACAGCGAAAATGTCGTCCACATATTTGCATATAAATTTTATTTCTATATTGTGTTCATGCTTTAGCTTTAGAATCGTATTGTCCAATACGTCATCCATGACGATGTCCGCAATGGTGGGAGAAATTGGATTGCCCATGGGCATACCAAAGGTTTGTGTATACAAATCGCCATTAGCGAAACGTTGGGAAAATAGAGTAATATTATTCTTTTTATTTGAGAAGTGAAATATTTACATGTACAGTTTTTTAAAGAGTTGATATGTATCTAGACCGTGTTCTCTCTCCCTCGCGGGTGTACTGAGTAGGGTCATTTGGATCTCTTTCGAATTCATGATCATCTTCAACGACATCTACGTCCTCTGCCATACCAGCTTTTGCCATGATGTTGTGCAATATGACGCAGCTCGTAATAATAGCATCAGCTGTTTCGTGAGAATAATGTAGCACTCGATGATTAAGAAAGCACTAAAACGCGACTTCACAACACCAAATCCTCTTTCTATACAATTTCTTCCAGATGCATGTATCTTATTAAACTTCCATTCTTTCGTGGTACTTGGGTTTGCAATTGTTGTGAGAAGCCATGGTTCCAAAGGGTATCCTTGATCTCCAATGAGCCATGATTCCCTTTGGTTGGAAGTAGAACTGGCGTTATGCTTGCGTATCAAATACTCGCGTAGCTCAGACGTTGCCCATATGCCTGAGTCATGTGTCGTTCCTGGAAAGTTGGCATTTAGAAATGTAAAACGCAAGCGATGATCGCATACCTTAAAAAAAATTAAATTTAACAAATTGTAAATATTTTTAACAAAAGTAGAAAATACCGCTTCAACATCAATTGGCTTAATGGACGCTCCACATTGTTTGAAGGCGGAGCAACAATGGCAAGGTGGGTGCAATCAATTGCACCTATTATACTTTTTATGCCGAATTTCCGGAAAAACCTTAAATAGTACAAAGATTTTCGTTATAGATTTATCTGAAAAATTTCATTAGCACGCATACCCTGTTTTTACAATATTCTCTTCTTCGACTGTGTGGGGAAACTCGATTTCACTGCCCTTAACTCTCACAATTAGGTTTGCCACAGACTTCAAATTTCTGGAAAAAGACGCCTGGCTCATAGGCATAGTGTAATTGTTGCCCACGCATGTTTGGTACGATACATTAGCAAAGAAGTTCAATACCGATAGAACGCGGATCGTTATTGGCAAGGAGGTTTGTTGATCATCGTGCGGTTTCAAGTCATCAATAAGGCGACGGCACAAAGAACGGGTCAAACGGAAATGTTGAACGAACACATTTTCACTTAAGGCAAATGGATTGCTGGCATCTCTCAGGGATTTTAAGAACCTCGAGCGATCTTTATTTCCTCATTTTCACACAATAACAGCAGAAGTAATAAATCTTCATCCATTTTAATTCAGACACAAACACGCAATAACGTTATTTTTAGCGCAAATTAGAATTGTCAAGAGCGTTTAAGATATTAAGAACTTGTCAACCAAAGAGCTTTTTATATTTGACACAGAATAGAAAATACTTGATAAATAATCAAACTTGACAAATAAGCAAGATGGTGAATATTTGTCAAGTGCACAGAATAGGCCTGTAAATGTAAGCATACAAACATACAAGCTAATGAAATACGACATGTGGTTTTATTTACTTATATATATATATATATATATATATATATATATATGTAAATATGCTTCAATGTTGAACAGTTAAGGTTTCTTATCAGCATGTTTTGATTTTTTCTCTTTCACATACATATATGTTACTATTTACATATAAACTTATAATCTAATAAAAAGACAAACAAAATGTTCAGCATTCATATGTAAAAAGTTTTATAATTTATATGCAGACATGGTTAAGGAGTCCAAATGGTTGTAAATCAACGTTTTATTAAAATACAAAAACTTTGTGGTAAAGAAATCACAAGTTCATTATAAAGACGTTCTTTAGTTAAAAATCTAATAAGTATTTATGTGTTGTACGGGTGTGATCCAACAGATCCGTTTTGAAGACGAGACAAAAAAGGGGGCGGGGGGATTTGGGAGCAGCCGCTCGATTAGACATCTATGGGACTCTTTAAAACGGCTGGGGTGAAGTCTAGGACTCATTAGAAATATGAGGGGACATTTAAAAATTTGCGGCACTTTAGAAATGTAGGGCCCCCACTTAACGATCCTCTCAAAGCTCTGCTAAAAGCAAAAAGCTCTAAGCTTTTTCTTATACATCGGTCAGAACACGCCACCTAGCGGAAGATCAGCCAGAACACAAACCGGAAGAAAAGCCAGAACACAAACCGAAAAACGTATGCGCCTCCTAGCGGAATTGTTTTGCTGTATATATATACGTGTGTCGGTGTGTATATACTTTTCCTTGCACATTTTTCCTTGCACCATTTGGTCTAGAACCACCTTACATACTACTAACCTTGCGCAATTTCTGCCCCGTTTTAACAGCTAGAAGCTTAAAATTTCACCAATTGCTTACGTATATAGCGCATATTGTTGTCTTAAAAAATCATAGAGATCGATTGTATATATAGTATATATATAGTATATATACGGCTAGAAGCTTCAAATTTCAACAAATTTCATCAAATAGTTACGTTTACGTCATATATTGTTGTAATACGTGATTCGTAGTCATAGTTTTTACATGCAGACCAAAAAAAACCTGAAACTTTGCATCCTCACACAAAGTACCTACCTATTTTTATACGTTTCATGGAAATGAAATGGTATATTAATTTCGTCACGAATCCCAAAATTGTAAGTCCTTAAAGGAAAATAGATAGACCCACCATTAAGTATACCGAAATAATCAGGATGATGAGCTGAGGTGATTTAGCCAAGTCCGTCTGTCGGTCTGTCCGTCTGTCTGCTTGTCTGCAAACTTGTCCCTCAATTTTTAAGATGTCTTGATAAAATTGGGTGAGCGGGTGTATTTGAGTGTCCGATTAGACGTTTGTCGGAACCGACCGGATCAGACCATATATCCTCCATACAACCGACTTTTCAGAAAAAGAGAATTTTTGTCATATCTTCCTCAATTTATCAGATTGAAGCTTCAAACTTCACCATATACTTTCGTATATAGCACATATTGTTGTCTGAAAAAATTGATGAGATCTGTCGTATATATAGTATATATCCCCACAGACGATTGTTTAAATAAGAAACTTTTCGTAATTACTGCCATATTTTAAGAGCTATAGGCTTCAAATTTCAACGAATGCCTACGTATATAGCACATATTGTTGTCTAAAAAAGTCATAAAGATCGGTGGTATATATAGTATATATATGGTGGTATATATAGTATTTTTTTGTTTTTTTTTTATATAGTATATATATATATTTTCGCAGTTTCAGCCCCATTTTAACAACTAGAACTTTCAAATTTCCCCAAATGCTTACGTATATAGCATGTATTGTTGTCTGAAAAAATCATACAACCGATTGTTCAGATAAGAAACTTTTCGCAATTTCTACCCCATTTAAAAGCTATAAGCTTCAAATTTCACCGATTGCTTACGTGCATAGTAAATATTGTTGTGTGAAAAAATCATAGAGATCGGTGATCTATATAATATAAATGATGGTATATATAGTATATACATATCTAATATATACAATTCTTCTGTCACGGTTTTAGAGGCCGAACTCCTCCGAAACGGCTGAACCGATTCTCATGAAATTTTGTGAGCATATTGGGTAGGTCTGAGAATCGGCCAACGTCGATCTTTTTTTTCGCTACGTGTCTAGGGTCTTGAGATCAAAACGTGGACCCGGGTACCCCTAGAATGTGTTTATACAATATGGATATCGAATGAAAGCTGTTGATGAGTGCTATAGTACAGGATGATTTTCATACCCCTGGGTGACTAGGGTCTCGAGATATAGGCCAAAACGTGGTCCCGGATACCCCTAGAATGTGTTTATACAATATGGATGTCAAATGAAAGCTGTTGATGAGTACTATAGTACAGGAAAATTTTCATACAACTGGGAGGCTAGGGTCTCGAGATATAGCCCAAACCGTGGACCCGGGTACCCCTAGAATGTGTTTATAAAATATGGATATCAAATGAAAGCTGTCGATGAGTGCTATAGTACAGGATAATTTTCATACAACTGTGAGGTTAGGGTCTCGAAATATATCCCAAAACGTGGACCCGGGTACCCCTAGAATGTGTTTATACAATATGGATATCAAATAAAAACTGTCGAAGAGTGCTATAGTACAGGATAATTTTCATACAACTGGGAGGCTAGGGTCTCGATATATATCCCAAAACGTGGACCCGTGTACCCCTAGAATGTGTTTATACAATATGGATATCAAATGAAAACTGTTGATGAGTGCTATAGTACAGGATAATTTTCATACAACTCGTAGGCTAGGGTATCGAGATATAGCCCAAAACGTGGACCCGAATACACCTAGAATGTGTTTTTATATTATGGGTATCAAATTTAAGCTGTTGATGTATGCTTTAGTACAGAGTAAATTTTACACCGCTGGGTGACTACGGTCTCGAGATATAGGCCAAAACATGGACCCGGATACACCTAGAATGTGTATGTATTATGGATATCAAATGAAAGCTGTAGCTGAGAGCTCTAAAAGTCATTGTGATATTCGATTTAGTCGCATCAACCTTGCAAAACTGATAAATATGCATGCGAAGCCGAAATAAAGACAAGAATTAATAATACCCACATACCTATTAACGTAATCCTATTCGATTTGCCTGAAATTTCGTATATAAATTTGACTATATTAGTATTTACGATGCTTTTTTCCGGTAAGTATACCAGAGACGGACTGGGACTGGGATTAAGACTAGGACTGGAACTGAGACTGAGACTCGGAGTGGGACTGGGACTGAGACTCGGAATGAGACAGGAACAAAATATATACCACCCTCTGGGACTGGCAATAAGAGATGAAGAAGAAGGAGAAAAACTTGAGAGAAGAGAAACGAGAGAAGGAGACTGAGAAAGAGATAGAATGAGACGAAGATGCAGATGAAGCGAAAAAGACGGAGGGAGGAGTGAATAAAAAGATTAGGAAAAAGTGTAGAGGGGTAGGGCAGAGTTAGACGGAAAAAGCTTATTAAAATGTATGTAGATAGGCCAAATTTAGGGCAGAACAACGTTTGCCGGGTCTGCTAGTATTATTTATATATATATTTTTGTTTGCAATTTCAGCCCCATTTTAATAGCTAGAAGCTTCAAATTTCACCAAATGCTTACGTGTATAGCATATACTGTTGTCTGAAAAAATCATTGAGATCGGTGGTATATATAATATATATCTCATACAACCGATTGTTCAGATAAGAAACTTTGCGCAATGTCTGCGTCATTTTAACAGCTAGACGCTTCAAATTTCACCAAATGCTTACGTATATAGCATATATTGTTGTCTGAAAAAATCATAGAGATCGGTGGTATATATATTATACTAGCAGACCCGTCAGACGTTGTTCTGCCCTAAATTTGGTCTATCTCCATATATTTTAATAAGCTTTTTCCGTCTAACTCTGCCTCCCCCCACCTCCTAACTTTTTCTTAATCCTTTTATTCACTCCTCCCTCCGTATTTTCGCTACATCTATCTCTATTTTCGTCTCACTCTATCTCTTTCTCAGTCTCCTTCTCCCTTTTATCTTCTCTAAAGTTTTTCCCATTCTTCTTCATCCCTTATTGCCAGGCAAATCGAATAGGACGTATTTAAATTGTTATGTGGGTATTATTAATTCATGTCTTTATTTCGGCTTCGCATGCACATTTATCAGTTTTGCCAGGTTAATGCAACTAAATCGAATATCACAATGAAAATTACTTTAAAGCTCTCAGCAACAACTTTCATTTGATATCCATATTACACACACATTCTAGGGGTATCCGGGTCCAGGTTTTGCCCATATCTTGAGACCCTAGTCACCCAGCGGTATACAAATTACTCTGTACTAAAGCACTCATCAAGAGCTTCAATTTGATACCCATAATGTAAAAAACACATCCTGGTGTTACCCTGATGCACGTTTTGGCCTATATCTCGAGACCCTTCACAAATAGGTATGAAAATTACCCTGTACTAAAGCACTCATCAACAGCTTTCATTTGTTATCCATATTGTATAAACACTTTCTAGGGGTACCCGGGTCAACGTTTTGGCCTCAATCTCGAGACCCTAGTCACCAATAGGTATGAAAACTACCCTGTACTAAGCACTCATCAACAGCTTTCATTCGTTATCCATATTCTATAAACACATTATAGGGGTACCCGCGTCCACGTTTTCGCTTATATCTCGAGACCCTAGTTACCCGTGGGTACGAAAAATACCCCGTATCAAAGTACTCATGAACAGCTTACATTCGACACCCATATTGTACAAACATATCGCAGGATTACCCAGGTCCACGTTTTGATTTCAAGACCCTATCCAGAACGGGATAAAAATTAGCCTGTGTCTGTCTCCTGGTTCTAAGCTACCCCTCCACCAATTTTCAGCCAAATATGTTCATCCGTTACTTCCTCTTCAATCACTCTTTATCTATTAAAAAAAGCGCATCAAAATCCGTTGCGTATTTTTATAGGTTTAAGCATTCAAAGGGAAATAGGGACAGAAAAAGCGACTTTGTTTTATACTATGTAGTGATGTACATCCATACGTATCTATAAACCTACGCCCGAAGTTAAATAACGCAGCGAATGCTATATATGTACGTATGTATGTGTCGCATCACGCCTCACTCAAAAGCAATTTGCTCGCACAGTTCACAGCGAACAAACACACATACGCATTTTTTGATAAAAATGTTACTTTTGTTCAAACAATTTGGCTGATATAAGAAAGGAATCAAGTATTTTTTTTTGATGCAGATCGAAGGCAAATATTTCAAAGTTTTACTGAAAAGTATAATTTTTTAAATCCATCCATCCGTTTATGAGTTATAGCTGTGTAAACAAAAATTTTATGATTTTTTACTACCTTTTGGCAATTTGCCACGCCCCTATAATATATATCTTCAAATTATATTAACTGTACCATCTCACGTAGCAAAGCTTTCAAATGCAAAATACCGTTTTAAAATCGGAGCATTCTGTGTGAAGTTATGTGCATACATGTCATTTAGCTACTTTATTTTATAAGATTTATAGATACCCCATATTGTTAGCCTTATAAGCAGTAGAAGTAAAAAAACCCATTGTCGTAGATGAACGGTTCACAATTTATTAAACTATGTAATAATCCATATAGTTATACATACCATGAATCGTATGTTCTAAGAATGAACATGTAAAGCAAATAACAATTGAAGAGAGTAGTGAACCAGGGTTGCATTATAGTGTATATAATCTAACAAACTCCACCTCAACCATGATTCACGTAATTCTTAAATTTAACTTACATGATTTCTTGTAAATAAATTTATACCAAACATATTATGTTTGACTTTACTTAAAAATTTAGTAAAACCATCAGCTACATTATCTGTTGTGGAGACATATTCAAATTTATTTCATTTAAGTTACATTTTGTCTCTTATAAAGTGATACTTGATGTCTATGTGTTTGCTCCTCTTCTTAGTGGTCTCATTTTTGGCCAGAAAAGCAGCCCCTTGATTATCACAATAGATATTTGTTGGCGATTTGGTATATGATTTGAATCCAATTTCATTAAGTAAGTTTATAAGAAACATTACTTCCTTTGCTGCTTGAGACATGGAAATGTACTCAGCTTCGGTAGAGCTTAGAGCTATTACATTTTGTTTCTTGGACTCCCATTGTATTGGCCCATGGCCAAACATAAGCACGAATCTAGAATACGACTTTCTATCAGACGCATCAGATGCCCAGTCTGATTCTGTGTAGCATACAAATTGGTTGCGGTTAGAGTAAAGTAAACATTCATCACTCATGCCTTTTAAATATCGCAAAATGTGCTTGGCCATAACAGTGTTCTTGATGAGCGTGACTGCAAAATTGCGAGTGCTTAGAAACAGAAAATGATATGTCAGGCCATGAAATCGTCGCTAAATATGATAATGCACCCATTAGGGATTGAAACTTCTTCGTTGCTTCCCCAACACACTCAGGGTCGTAACATTTTTGCAGATAATATCCACTTGGAATAGGTGTATAGGCAGGCTTACACTCAGCCATCCCCCACTCATCAAGTGACTTTGTGATGTACGACTTCTGGTGAACTCTTATGTCACCAAAACTGCCATATATTTCGATCTGCATTCCAAGATAATGCTGTATGGGACCTTTGTCAGCTACTTGTATACTTTCGTTCAACTTATTTAGAAAATCAGCAATTAAATCCTTTGAGTTGCATGCGACTATAAAGTCGTCAACATAAACGCCAATTATGCTGATTTCATTAGATGCTATTTTATAAAAAACGCAACAATCGGATTTAGAACGGTTAAAACCCATTTTCAATAATATTTCATTAATCTTGTCTGACCAATCCCTACCAGCTTGCCTCAAGCCATATATTGACTTCTTCAAGCGACAAACGCTTTGTGGTCTTTCGGGATCTTCAAACATTTCTGGTTGTCGCTGTAGAATTTCTACATTTTCTAAATTGGGAGAGTGTCCAGTTTCTCTGCAATGCTGTGTTAGCGCCGTTTTGCCATCATTAGGGTTGTTGCGATTTTTAATATTCGTTTTATGCCCGGAAATCCTCGTTTTTAGTTTCGATTTAGTAGTCCCCACATATACTTTGTCGCATACGTGGGACCCGTCACCATTACATAGAATTTTATATATCAAGTCCGATTTCTCATATTTATCTATTCTACTCTTGGTATTACTGAAAATTTGTCGCAACGTATTATTGTAGGTAAAGGCTAAATTATATTTCTCTTTGTCATAAATATTTGAATATTTTATTCTGTTAGACAGGCCTGACACATATGTAGTCGATTTATATATTTTATTATTTTCGGCATTTTTCCTCGCAGTGGGTTTCTTATAATAATCTCTTATAAAGTTTTTTATTATGCGTGTAGGAAATTCATTATTTTCTAGAACATTTATTATTATCTTAATGTTTTCTTTATGATAAACTTCATCGCTGATCGAGAGAACTCTGTTGATAAAATTTCTGGCCGTATTGACTATTGTAGATTTGTCATGTTTAGAATTAAAGTTAATTAATCTACCTGACGCGGTAGGTTTTTTTATACCAATCAAAACATAATTGGTTATTCTTTTTTATAATAAGAGTATCGAGAAACGGTAGTTTTCCGTCCTTCTCCACCTCAATTGTAAATTTAATACTCCTGTTGTATCCATTTAGAATATTTAGCAATTCTTCCACCGTATCAGTTTTCACAATTGCGAAAAGGTCATCGACGTATTTGGTAAGCAAACGTGGCTTATAAGGGGAGTCATCTTCAAATTTCTCCAGTAATTCTTCCATTACAATGTCTGCTATGACGGGGGATGCTGGGGAACCCATGGGCATACCGCAGCGTTGCTCATAAATTTTATTGTTTAATTTAAAATATCTATTATCTCTAATGCAGAAACGAACAACTTCTAGAAAAAGTTCTTTTGTGAGTGTGTTATGGCTCTTTATCTGGTTCCACTTAGATGCTATAATTTCTAAGGCATGATCTACGGGAATGCTGGGAAAAAGTGAGATGACATCAAATGACACGAGACTCTCATTATCATATATGTATGTATCTTTTATTTTGTTTTTAAATTCAATTGAGTCTTTTACGTTATATAATGTGTATAGCATTATTTTTACGTGTTATGTGTATAGCATATATTGTTGTCTGAAAAAATCATAGAGATCGGGTATATATATTATATACCCCATATAAACTGTAATTTTTGCCCCTTTTTTACTATTACACGAGGAGGATCAACAATTTCAAAGGATTCTTTTCCGCATGAGCAACGAAACAAAGCTTACCGATTTTGCCCTCAAGACTGTCACGTTTGGAGTAAACTGCGCGCCGTACTTAGCCATACGCACCTTACATCAGTTGGCGAATGATTCGAGAGTCACTTATCCCTTAGCAAAGCGAATTTTAACAGAGGAAACCTACGTGGATGACATACTGTCCGGTGGACATGACATCCCATCTTGTATCCAGGCCCAATCCCAAACAATTAGTTGTTTAATGTCTGCAGGTTTTCCCCTTAAAAAGATCACTGCTAATTGTAGGGTTTGTTTATAATTTTAACTTTACAATATTTTACTTTGTAATTTTGTTATTATTTTTTAAACGTATTCATGTATTTTTGGTTTTCAATTTTGAATTGACTTACTTCAAAAATTTTCATTCTTATGAAAATTCAACTTTTGTACTAACGATTCAATTAAAAATATATTAATTATTACATAAAAATAGTTCCTTTTTTTATTTCAATATTGGAACTACAATTGGCGATCCCGCCCTTTGTCGAGTGCAGTAATTGTTTTTTGAATGTGGGATATTCGTATCCATATCGGTCATCGTATATAATTTCTTGGCATTATAACGGTTTAACATAGAAGAACTAATATTAACATAGAAGAACTAATATTACAGCAAAATTCTAGATGCAATTGCAGATACATAGAAAAACTAATATTACAGCAAAATTCCAGATGCAGTTGCAGATACATAGAAGAACTAATATTACAGCAAAATTTGAGATGCAGTTGCAGATACATTGAGGAGCTTATATTACAAAAAATTGTATGGTGATATACAAACATTTCATTCACAATTAGTCACTACGATTATTGTTCTCAACGCTATTAGCTGTGTGCGTCTTCGTACATACCGTGTATGTTGCTGCGCCTAGAATTAAGATAGAGCTGGTTTCATAGCAATAACGACCATTGATTATATCAACCTTAACAACCTCTGATGTTATCAATGACACTTCCGTCACTTTCGCTATCGTTATTGTTAATAAAGTAAGAATTAAACAACGTAAATGATACTTCTGATATACTACTAGCAACAATTTCATCTTCCTGCATCTCAAAAACAATTTCATATTGATACTAAATCTCGAGTAATTAAGCCAATTTATTTACATTCAATTGGTAACTTATTTAGTACTATTTACATTCCATAAGGTAGTAGCAAAATTAAAAAATTTTAAATTGTGAACTCTTCCTTCAATTCAGTATAGTATTTATTTATTTTTACTGATTTAGATTAATTTTGTTTTATTGATTTTCTAACAGGGAACGACTTTTTGTCATCCCTTGTCAAATTTGCTATTTTATTCTCTAACTTTCTTTTTCAAAACGGTTAATATGTTTCACTCCCCACACAACAATACACACAACATACAAACTACACTCAAAAGCAATTTAAATGACTCAATAATTGATTTACCGAATGAGAATTTTTCTGATCATATTTCGAATCCTTACGAAAATATAAGATCAAATGAAATTTCTGCAACATCAATTAAACTTCCACAATTTTGGAGTAGTTGTCCAGAAGCTTGGTTTATCCATGCAGAAACACAATTTAGTACTAAAAATATAACTCAAGAGAACACAAAATATGAACATATTATTACCGCGCTTCCACAGGAAGTAATTTTAACGGTTTTAGATTTTATTCAAAATCCCCCCAAGTTAATAAGTTTTCTGAACTTAAGAAAATCTTAATAGAAAGGCATTCATTAAGTGAAAGTTCAAAACTAGATAAAATTTTTAGTGATTCTGAGATGGGAGATCGTAAACCCTCAGAATTTTATCGATCATTGATTTTACTTGCCGGTTCAAATTTCAGTAAAAATATTCTTAAAAAGATTTGGATAAGAAAACTTCCCAAAAATTTAAGTGCGATTTTAGCTAGTTCCAATTCAACTAATATAAATGAATTGACAAAACTCGCTGATAATATTTGGGAAGTCATAAATAAAAATGAAGTATATTCGGTTAACGCGGTTTCATGTATTTTTTGTTTTCAATTTTGAATTGACTTACTTCAAAAATTTTCATTCTTATGAAAATTCAATTTTTGTACTAACGATTCAATTAAAAATATATTAATTATTACATAAAAATAGTTCCTTTTTTTATTTCAATATTGGAACTACACTAATCATCCCGATCTCCTTAGCCACATCTCAGCAGAAGACTTGCTCGATTCAGATTTTCTGAAATTCGATTGCTCCAGTTCTACTAAAACTCTTGGCATCCGATGGACTGCTTTAAGCGATGACTTTTCATATACCATTGAGCCAACCCAGCCCCCTACTAGTGCAACCAAGAGGCAGATTTTATCGTCGGTGTCGAAACTTTTTGACCCCGCAGGGTGGCTAGCGCCAATTCTTATTCAGGCGAAAATATTGTTGCAACAAATATGGCTGGAAGGCACGGATTGGGACGAATGTGTCAAACCATTATCTCTCCAAAAATGGCTACAGTTTTTAGCAGACTTCCCAATGATAAAGCAAATTCGAATACCAAGATGGACTGAATTTTCCCCTAATAATAAAATACAAGTACACGGATTTTGTGATGCATCAGAGAAAGCGTATTGTGCGGCCGTTTGCCTTCGTTCACAGTCAAACAGCAAAGTCTCGTCTCATTTACTTTTCTCTAAAAATAAAGTTGCGCCATTACAAACAGTGAGCCTTCCGCGCCTGGAGCTGTGTGGAGCAGTCTTACTGTCCAAATGCATCAAAAATGTCATCAATCAACATCCCTTAAGAAATATCGAACTCTTTTTATGGTCAGATTCATCGATCGTGTTGTCATGGCTTGAAAAACCGCCATGCACATGGAAAGTCTACGTGGCAAATCGCACATCCCAGATCATACAAAATGTTGGAAACATCAAATGGCGCCACGTATCCACAAACCGCAACCCTGCTGATCTCGGTAATCGAGGGTGTAGGCCTCAAGATTTAATCCAACTACAACTTTGGTGGAAAGGCCCTGACTGGCTGCTAAAACCTTCCGATCAATGGCCCATTTCGTCCAGAGAAAAAATAGTCCCTCCAGAAGAACGAAAAGTCCAAGCTCTACTTACTTTGGATAGTGAACCTGATATACTTGATCGCTTCTCATCATGGCCGAGAGCTCTCCGGGTGATAACTTACATGTTTCGTTTTATACATCGAACCAAGCCCATACAGTCCACTCCATCAATAAATTATGAATCCCTAGTTATCTCCCAAGCAGAAATTCACTAGGTCAAAGAACGCCTGATCAGGCTCACTCAGGAAAGATATTACCATAATGAATATGCCAAACTTTCGAACCAACTACTAATTTCCAACAAAAGTAAACTTTTGCCTTTGAATCCTTCTCTAGATGAAAACGGCCTTCTTGGAGTAAATGGTCGATTAGCCAACTCCAATCTCCCACACAATGAAAAGCACCCTATAATCATCCTTGAATCTTCACGGTTTTGCCATCTTTTTCTCCAATTTGTACACAATGTATTAATGCTTTCTGAGCATCAACTCATGATCCGGACGATCAGGCAAGAATATTTCATTCCTCGACTGAAGTCGAAAATAAAACTATGTATTCGCAGTTGCAAAACGTGCACCATTTTTAAGAAGAATACTCAATCCCAAATAATGGCAGCATTACCACCAGAACACTCCAACTTCTCCTTACCATTCACATTTACCGGGTTGGACTTCGCAGGTCCCTTGGATCTCAGGTCGTCAGCTCTCCGAAAATCGTCCATAATAAAGGGTTATGTCTGCGTTTTTGTATGTTTTTCAACAAAAGCAATTCATTTAGAGCCTTGTTTTGACCTTTCCAGCAAAGCCTTCGAAGCAGCGTTTCTGCGATTCATTGGAAGGCGTGGGCTACCAAAATGCGTATATTCTGACAACGGGAAAAACTTTGTCGGCGCAAACCGAGCCTTTCAAAGGGATTTCGACCGGTTCCTCAAATCCACGTCCGTCGATATTCAAGCAAGACATGGCATACATGGGTTCGAATGGCAGTTCTTACCACCGAATGCACCTCACATGGGTGGCCTGTGGAAGGCAGCTGTCAAAAGCTTCAAATTGCATTTTAAACGTGTCGCTGGAAGCCATCACTTCACCTTTGAAGAATTAGCTACATTGCTCGCGCGTATCGAAGCGGTGCTCAATTCCCGTCCACTATCGCCTATGTCGGACAATCCCGATGAATTACTAGCCTTGACACCAGGACATTTTCTGCGCGGTGCGCCATTGCTGGCTCCCCCAGAACCCCGAATAGATAATCTTTCACTTCAGAATCGATGGGAAAAGCTAAAGATTCTTCACCAACAATTCAGCCAGAGATGGAAGGACGAATATCTTAAGGAGTTACATCGGCGTTATAAATGGAAACACCCTCAGAAAAATATCTCCGTAGGTGACTTTGTGGTCGTCAAAAATGATTTACTTCCCCCTCAAGAATGGCGCTCAGGCCGAATTGAGAAGGTCTACATTGAAGCGGATAATCGTGTCAGAGTTGCGGATGTTCGAACACAGCATGGTCGTTTCACTAGACCAATCGTAAAACTATGTCCCCTACCAATTTATTCCGATGCGCCAACTCCCTCAACTCCCTAATTTTATCTACACTAACTTCACAATCTCACACAACACACATATTCCAACTTATCGCTTTATTGAATTGTGACTAATATCATCTTTACTTACAGACGATCCCCACAACTTCCGTCACCGATTCGGACGCCACGAAACCCACGACTTCACATGTGTCAGCTTTGTCAGCGATATCACGCCTTGTGTTATTGTCCCAAATTTCGGGATATGTCCACTAATGAGCGCATCGTATGTGTACGGCAACACAAGTATTGCCCAAATTGTTTGGCGCGCAACCATGACAACGTACGCCAGTGCTCGTCGCCGGAAACATGCAAAGTTTGTCACGAGCCACACCATACGCTCTTACACCTGCCGCAAGCCGGCGAAGACCCGGCTCCAACCCAGCTACCACGCAGAGCACGGCCAACAACGGTAGACGTGCATACCCAATTAAACCGGCTGATCAGAGACTTGGAGCGATTAAGGGACAGCCTTGCACCGGTGCAAAGGGGGCGCGATGTTTAAGTGAGTTTTTCCACTTAAACCACTCTTCTATGACTCACGCTCATGTGAAGAGTCTACGAGTACTGTGGTGACTCACGTTCCCGCAGTTTTCCCCACATCAGTCACACATATGTGCATAATGCATCCCTGCATGCACTCGTCACTATTTGACAACTCATTGGAACGGGCTTCCAATGTCCAAAAGGTTATATAAGCGCTGGGCGCTTTGCCACTTGCCTCTCTTTTTTCATCAACAATCCACAAGACGGAGCATCTCCCGTAACGACACGGGATCCTAATCAGCAACAACTACAATCAACCATACATAAGTATCCACACATGTAATTCCCATTTTATCCCTTTTCATTAAATAAAAGCTTCATTTGTAATTGCTTTGAAGAATTAGTAATTTGATTTTGTCTTTTGTTAATCTAATTTCTAATGAATTGATACATGACTTACAGTTTATAAGTAAATTAAAGTTTATATGTTAGACTAAGGCCAATTGTTTGAATAAATGAATATCATTGAATTTAAAATATAAATCAGCTCGTGATTTAACAAAGACATAGTTTGATTTTGTCAACTATTGCCTTTCTTTCATAGCAGTCTTTAGAAAGTAATGTTGGACAACGTCTTATTATATGCGTTTCACCGCAAATCCCACAATTGTCTTGTTGAGGCGTACTCCTCTTCTCGGAAGCATGATAACTCTTTACCTTATGACTGGACCGTACTGATTGCTTAGGTGGTTGTATATTAGAATGGTTTTGCGAAGTGCGGTTTTTCGATGATAGAGGAGAGGATATTGCATTCGATGCGATATCGCGGTTTTCGATGGCGTCTATAGCGAAAAGCCGTGTTGTGAGATAGGCTTCCAAATCAGAAAAGGTGGGAACATCCGTTTTATTGCCGAGATGGCGCTCCCATGCTTGATGCGTATCGAATGGTAGCTTAGTGGCTAAATAATGAGCGATCCAATGATCGCACTCCGAAATTGGTAGTTTAAGACGCTTGAATTCGTTAATACAAAGATTGGCCACATTCAGCATTGATTTTATTTCGTCTGATCTCTCTTTAGTGAGAGCCGACAGCTTGTATAGGGTGTTCATGTGGTGAAAAAATATTATACGTGGGTTATTATACCTTTTTAGCAGCATCTCCCATGCCGTAGTATAATTAGCTTCAGTGAGTAACATTTGATGAATATCCACGTCCCTGTCCGCTGGAAGCCCTTGCTTCAATATAGGACTGAGCTCAACATTGAGATGAACTAACCGATTGAAAGAGTTTTGAAAACCTGGCCATTCTATGAATTTACCAGAAAACGTAGGAATTGGTAAGTGGGCAAATTTAATTGATGACGAATATTTTGTTTGTTGAACTGAGGGTTGTGAACTCGCGTTCGGTTCTTGGGGCGGCTGCGGTGAAGGAAATATTTCTTCTTGTTGTTGTGTTATTAAACAACACAGGTCGAAATGCATCTCTTCAAATTTCGCGGCAATATCATTTTTAAGATAGGCATGCTCCTTTTCAATAACAGAACAGATAATAGTTTCGTGACTCGCACGGAATTCTTTGTTGAGGTCATCAATCCGCTTTATTCGCTGTTGAAAATAACTCTTTGTTTTCCTTGTGACGGAGTCTTTCTTAAAATACGAAAAGGTTTTTCCTAGCGAGGTAAACCTGTACATTTGCAATTTTATCAAATCATCGACTTCTACTAGTTCACTCATTTTATTTAAGAACTCCACTTAATATAAACAACTCGATAAATACACACACTCACCGCTGCTACTTCTGATTTTCGTTCCTCCAGAACACCTTTTGATCTTGTTGTTGTTGTGATACAAATTTTTTGCTGGTTTGATGTATTGTGAACTTCGCGTACTTTTGCGACGTCTCGCTTGTTATTTTGAAGAAATTTGTTTGAAGTTCCCCTCATGGGCCACCAAATTATGTGTAGTAGAGAACTATTGTATTTGGGGTTCTTCAATCAATATTTTATTTAACAAAATAAATACAATTTAAACTCAACTTATGTATTTACATAAAAATGTGTATTGAAAAATATTCCGCACTTCGCTGCTGTTGATGGTTATGTGTCAACTGTTATGTTTTATGAATCGAAAAAAGAGCCAAAGCTAAGCACATACATACATATGTATGTATGCTGCCTACTTGCACATTCGCTCCGAAGTATTGGAAGGCAACATTTAAATCATATGATTACTTAGAGGTTTTCGTTTTGTCATGCACAGTGGCGTAGTGTATATTCATACTGGTGGGTACGTGGGATGACCCATTTAAATGCAAACCTTGTTGCGGATTGTACACTTTGAAATGTCTACATGACCGCAATCTAATACATTTGGACATAAAAATTCGATAATGCACTAATTGGCGATGTCGATAGTGTAAATTGGCTGACTTTGGATTGGCTAGTGACGTGGATAGGGCCAACCGGCACTAGGCGGCTTAGGGTGATTCACGTTAGAGGGCCCCAGAAATATGGGAAGAGGAATCCTCTAAAGCTGGTATAATTTAGTTGGAGTGTTACAAGGTTGGCATGTGAAAGATATTTGAATTGAGAATCAGAAAAAAACACCTTAATAAAAAGGAACACATCACAAGGGAAAAGGCATACTTACCCAGAACACGTTTTTTCAATTAGCACATACATTTCTGCATATCATATTCATTCAGAAAATGTATGTATCCATTTTTCTATGAATGAATGACATTTTGAGTGAACCGAGCAAGGTTGCCACTCGATGACATTTGCTCTTTTCGGTTCTTATGCAGGAAACTCATAACGCGCGATTCAAAGGGGATCAAAACTTGGATACGTGAGATCCAACACACCCGAGTGTTAGCATGCGAACAAAATCAGAATACATATATGTATAAACGAGCACACATAGACCGAAATAAAAAGGTGCACTCTGGTTTGTTATCATGGGTTTCCTTTTATCCAAAAACAAAAAAAAAAAAAAACTGTTTCTTAAACTATAAAGAAATAACTTCGAATTATAAGACCGTGAAATTTTCAAGTTTTTTATTAGCTTAAACTTAACTGTGGAAAAGCTAATTGGAGATTACAATAAAAATTTTAAAATTAATAAAATAATTAAAGGAAAGTTCAGAAATTCTAATGAAATAGTAATTCAACAAAATAAACTTTATGAAAAAACCCCACAAAAAAAAAAAAAATAAAATTTCCAGAAGTAATTATCAGAGTTCAGGTCGCGTCAGAACTCAAACGTGAACGAGGGTTGTGTTGAAATCAACAAACACACCGCAATTCGTGATTCTCACCCCAAAATTGCCAAAATCAACACAAATAGTGTTCCAGGGCAGCGAATAAGGGCCACTTTACATCTGTCGCACATTTATTTGCACGACGCCGCTTAAACAACAATCTCATTCACCAGCTCTGAATTAAAAAGAGCCGTGAAAATACACAGGTATTTTACAAAAATGATAGCGCATATAAACGCCGATTGCCTGCATCAGGAAAGGAAACAAATGGGGAAAAAATACAATTGTTTTAGTTTATGTTCGGTAACTTTATTTTCGCTGTTTTTGATTGTTTTCAATATCAAAATTTTCACTCTGTTGAAAATATTCAACAAAATAGAATATACAATTAGGCGTAGTATCTAAATAAAGGTTTTTATAAAAGTCTAATAGTGTTTTCAACCACCACAAGCATATCATAATCTCTGCAGAATAACCTAATTAGATTATGCATTCCACATGAATCCCTTATCCCGAGTATGCCAACCACAAGCTCAACCACTTAAGCTTCTAGTCTCCGTCCATACCCCACCCAACCCACTTGGAAAGCAAAACGAATAATAACAAGTTCCCGTTCCAGAATGACGGGTTTCTCGGTCAAACGCAACAAGACGGAGCAACGCGTGGATTCCTTCACAGTCTCCTGCCGCTTATGCAAGAAAAATCACGGCATACGACTATGCCCGCTGTACAGGGGAATGTCGGCAGAAGAACGCCTCCGGGCCGTCCTTTTACACCAGCACTGCCCCAATTGCCTATCGCCGTTCCATGGGTTGGAAATATGCCCTAGCAGCGACCGGTGCCACCGATGTCGAGACCCACACCACGCTACGCTGCATATGGAGGATGAGCACCCGCAGCCACGCCCTACCTACTACGACGAGGAAGCAGATTCCGACGAGGTGCTCTCTATACACATAACGGAGGACACCCGATCATGGGCACAACAGGTAGCAGATGAGGAAGAAGAGTTGGAAGAGTTCACGAGAAGTGCAACAGCCTTAGCCATCGCCCCAAAGACCAGCGGAGAAGCCCGATCCTTCCGACCACTGCTTCAATATGAGAAGCGGAAGGCAATCCAGGACCAGAAACGCGATCAGGGACGCATGAAATACGGGGATGGCGCGGATACACGTCCTTTCCGCCCATCGCACCGCAATGCCAGTAGGCGCCGGGGCGGCGCGGAGCCGCGTCCGTTCCGCTCGACCCGACGCTCCACTGGCAGAGCCGCCCCGTATCAACCATGCAAGGAGGGTACCACCACCACTATCGTTCCATATCAGGCGCACCCCACCGGCTTCAGGACAGGGCGCTTACGGGAAACCCACGACGCAATGACGATCACCCGAGCATTCATTGCTATTGCTCCTAAAGCGATCAAACGAATAGAGGCAGGGGGCGCCTCCATCTGGTGCGCGCACTCATTGATCCCTGCGCACCGACGTCCGTGATGGAAGCCCATCTGGCCAACGACCTCCAAATCGAACGGCTTAATACGGCCATACCTACGAAGTGCACACTAGTGTTGCGCGGGAAATATGGGGTAACGAATCGAATCACGACTCAGGGAACGGTGGTAGCACGACATACGCGTCTCAACCCAACCGCGACGATTGACTCCTCGGTCGCCGCACCATTCCAGTTCGTCAGACTCGCTGATCCGACGTTCTATCGATCTGCGCCGGTTCTCTTAACACTCGGGGCCGACGTGTACGCCACCATTATGGTTAGTGGCACAACCCCGGCAACGGTCAATGGGCTCCTCACGCAGCCGACGATCTTCGGACTGGTCGTTTCAGGAGCGTTCCAGCCACAATGGTCTGGCAGCGTTCTCACATGTCTACAGCTACATCCAACTTTTATAAAATACCTAACCTTTACACCTAGAAAGAGAAAAATATACATCCGATTAACCAGGTGCATTAAAAACAAAGCAACCCCACGTACTTGAATACCAACGCTTTTCTCTTTCATCCACAGTTCAGAGAGGCTGCATTATTGACAGCAGGGATGCCCACCGGAGATCGTATTTACCACATAACCATACATACATATCATATTTTTAATTTATTTAGTTTATCCTGCCTTGGGAAGGTTGCTGGCGCACTCACCGAATTTCAAGTTGCTCGCCGCAAGGGGGCCGGAATGTTTAGGCCACCAGCCTAAATATTTCAGACCACCCTAACGCGCACACTAGTTATTTTATTATTAATACCGGTGACGGTTAACACCAGCCGAGAGCTAACTTTGAAGGGGAAAAACTCAACGAAAGTTAGCTATCGGCAAGTGCCGCGGACTTTTTCGCGGCCTTGACTCCTTCTTCTATTTTGGAACGTCCACGAACCAGCACCTATCCCCAGGTGAGTAATATAAACCAACAATTTTCCACATTTTCCATTTTTACTAATTTGAGATTTTCATTGTAATTAATATTAATATTTTTATTTTCATAAATGTGAATTTGCCAAGTGCATAGTGAAGTGTATATATAATTAATTTTGGTCTTTAACCAATATAGCTCTTCTGAATTATAATCGCGCCCATCCTTGCGCATTTGGAATTAATAAAATTATAATTGTACGCTTTGAATTGCCAAGTGTAAATTTTTTATATTTTAACTATTTGCACTTGCACTAAGATTGCAAGTAATTACTTTGATAAATTTGAATTGCCAAGTGCATAGTAAAGTGTGCTGTATTAATTCTCCGCTTTGTGGGGTTATATATTTTTACAATTTAACACATGTAATTGTTATTTAATCTAGATTTGCCATTAATCACTTGCCTAAATTTAAATGTGCAAAAGCCCTTTGTATTTGAATTAATTTGAATTTATTAAACCCTTCCAATAAACAAAGCGAATAGTTGTTCTCCTTTAATATATTGAATAAAAATTGTTATTGTGTGATACTAACTCGGTCTTTTCTTTTCCTTTTATTTGGGTGCGATCGCGCCCCATGACCCTGGTGCCACATTCCCCCCGCAACAATATGCTTAATGAAAATTAGCAAAATCGGAGAACGACTACGCCCACTTTTAAAAAAGTTTTTTTTTAGTCAAATTTTAACAAAAAATTTAATATCTTTACAGTATATAAGTAACTTATGTCAACATTCATCTGCAGTAATGATATGGTGCAACAAAATACAAAAATAAAAGAAAATTTAAAAATGAGCACGGCTCCGCCCTGTTTCTTTTCATTTGTCTAGGATACTTTTAATGCCATAAGTCGAACAAAAATTTAACAATCCTTGTGAAATTTGGTAGGGGCTTAGATTCTTGGACGATAACTGTTTTCTGTGAAAAAGGCCGAAATCGGTTGAAGCTACGCCCAGTTTTTATACACAGTCGGCCGTCTGTCCTTCCGCTCGGCCTTTAACCCGATAGCTTGAGGAAAAATCGATATATCTTTACTAAACTTACTTTGTATTGGTATAAAATATGACCGAAATTCGACTGTGACCACGTCCACTTTTTCGATATCTAAAATTACGAAAAACGAAAAAAAAAAATGCCAAAATTCTATACGAAATACGAAAAAAGGGATGAAACATGGTAATTGGATTGTTTTATTGACGTAAAATATAACTATAGGGAAAGTTGGTAAAATGGTTGTGACACCTACCATATTAAGAAGAAGAAAATGAAAAATTTCTGCAGGGGGAAAGCAAAAGCCCTTGAATCTTGGCAGGAATACTATTCGCGGTATTATATATATTATATTAAATAAATTAGCGGTACCCGACCTATGATGTTCTGGGTCATCCTGGTCCACATTTTGGTAGATATCTCGAAAAGGTCTTCACATATACAACTACCACCACTCCCATTTAAAACCCTTTATTCCCTTAATTTGATACCCATATCGTACAAACACATTCTAGAGCCACCCCTGGTCCACCTATAGAACTAAGGCCCACTCCCTTTTAAAATTCATTAACAACTTTCGTTTGATACCCATATTGTACAAACGCATTCTAGAGTCACCCCTGGTCACCTTTATGGCGATATCTCGAAAAGGCTTCCACCTATAGAACTAAGGCCCACTCCTTTCTAAAACACTCATTAACGCCTTTCATTTGATACCCATAGCGTACAAACAAATTCTAGAGTCCACCTTTATGGCGATATCTTGAAAAGGCGTCCACCTATAGAACATTCACTTTTAAAATACTCATTAACACCTTTCATTTGATACTCATATCGTACAAAAAAATTCTATAGTCAGCCCTGGTCAACCTTTATGGCGATATCCCAGTATGGCGCCCACCTATAGAACTATGGCCCACTCCCTCTTTAAATACTCTTTAATACCTTCCATTTGATACACATGTCATACAAACACATTCCAGGGTTACCCTAGTTTCATTTGCCTACAGGGTGATTTTCCCTTATTTTGTCTCCATAGCTCTCAACTGAGTATGTAATGTTCGGTTACACCCGAACTTAGCCTTCCTTACTTCTTTATATTATATTTATCTTAAAAATCGTTTAGATATGTCCAAATTTCACCAAATGCTTACGTGTATAGCATATATTGTTGTCTAAAAAAATCATAGAGACCGGTGGTGTATATAGTATATATCTCATACAACCGATTGTTCAGATAAGAAGCTTTTCGCAATTTCTACCCCATTTTAACAGCTATAAGCTTCAAATTTCAACAATTGCTTACGTATATAGTATATATTGTTGTGTGAAAAATCATAGAGATCCGTGGTATATATATTATATATATACTATATATATATTTTTTTTTTTTTCAATTTCAGCACCATTTTAACAGCTAGAAGTGTCAAATTTTACCAAATGCTTACGTGTATAGCATATATTGTTGTCTGAAAAAATCATAGAGATCGGTGATATATAGTATATATCTCATACAACCGATTGCTTACATATATAGTATATATTGTTGTGTGAAAAAATCATAGAGATCGGTGATATATAAAATATATTGTTACAAATATTAGCAACACTGAGGGGTACTGCCATCTCCAAACCGATGTAAATAGTGACTTGCATGCACATCGATAAATTAATCATTATGTATCTACACAAACGAATCAATAAATTATGTCTATACATATGTACGTACACGCAGAGAGAAACAGTGCACAAACACATGCATATATCTTATCTGAGATGCTCCCGAAAGAATGAATTGTAATTGTGGAAGTGTCGCTCACACATACAAGCGTTTGGGGTATGAGGAAATTATACATCTGTAGTTGTAGCTGAGAAATTGATAACTAACTAGTAAGTTCTGGAATTAGAAAAGCCTAGAAATATGCAACGAGGAAATCAGACAGTATAAAAGGGCGACAATAGAAGAGGCGAGAAATCAGTTTCATTTAAGCTTTCAGTCAGTTTGGTTATTAAGCAAGCTAGTTGCAAAGTATAAGTCTTATTGTGAAGTACTTTAATAAAGGCCATTTTTCCATTATTCAATATTGGAGTTATTTATTCAACAGTTTAAGTAATTCGAACTTAGCAGAAGGTTGCAAATAAGAGGATTTGCAGTAAAATCGTTACAATTGGAGGAATTGTTGAATAAATTCCGAAAACTTCGAATACAACTTGGACATGCCAAAGTTAAAAGAATTGAAGATCCAGCAACTGAAGAAGGAGTTGGAGAGCCGTAGATTGAATACAACCGGCATTAAACTAGAACTTCAGGAACGACTACGACAGGCAATGGAATTAGAAGGAATTGACGTGGAAGAGTATGACTTTCATCTTGATGGCGAGGAAGCAACAAAAATGGAAGAAACACCGCAGACAATGGCGAACACAGACCTGAACATGATATTGGCTGCAAAATCGGAACAAATGTCCGAAATATCATTACAAATATCCACCAACATGTCATCTCAACTGGAATCGCAAAAGACAGACATCTCAGCTGTCATTTCAACTTGAAGAACAGGAGACACGCATAACATCAAAGGTGGAAACACAACTGAAAGAACAAGAGGCTCGCATAACAGTACAACTCGAAGCGCAAGAGGCGCATATATCATCAAAACTCGAAGCGCGTATGGACGAGAAAATAACGCAGTTTGAGGAAAAAATCGAAGCGGTGGATGCTTTGAGAGGTCGTATACAGGAGTTGCAATTAAATCGCCCAGCTGCTTCAGCGAGTAATACGAAGGTAAAAAACTCCATCTTTTGACGGTTCTGTTCCTTTCCAGGTCTTCAAGCTACAGTTTGAAAAGGCCGCAGCAGTGAACAACTGGAATGCGGAAGATAAAGTTGCTGCACTGTTTGTGGCATTGAAAGGCCCTGCAGCGGAAATCTTACAGACGATTCCAGAGTACGAACGGAACAGTTATGAAGCATTGATGGCTGCTGTAGAACGACGTTATGGAAGTGAGCATAGAAAACAGATATTCCAATTTGAGATGCAAAACCGCTACCAAAAAGCAAATAAGATATTGTAGGGATTTGCTTCAGATATTGAAAGAGTGGCTAATCTTGCAAGTGCGGACGCACCCGTAGAATACACTGAAAGGGTAAAAATACAGAGCTAAATGGCATACGAGATGTGGGAGCGAAGCGGGCTACATATGCGAATCCAAAATTAACATTTGCTGAAATGGTGTCGCATGCACTGACTCAGGAAACAGTCTCACTTTTGAGTAAGCCAGAGTACAAAGCTCATCGAGTGGAAGTGGAAAGGCCAGACTGGATAGACGCAATTTTGGAAGCATTGAAGGGTACGCAGCAGAAGAATAATGATGCATTTAAATGCTTTAAGTGTGGAAAGCCAGGACATAATGCGCGTTATTGCAACACCAACCCTAACAGTTCCAACAATGTGGGTGGTCGTAAACGCAGAGCAGAAGGAGATGAGCTAATCTCAAAGACCACTCAATCGTTAAACTAAATCGAGTCAGCCGCAAGGGGCGACAGCTGGCTCCCGAAATTGAATGCCCCATAACCTCTATCTCGCAGATTGGAAAAATATTGAGCAATCTTACTGTTGGAGGACATGTGGATGGAAAGGAACGTTTACTGGCTGTAGATACGGGTGCACATCATTCCATCATTCCAGCGGATTTAGTCAACAAAAAGATATGGCCATTGCTTGGAGCAATATTACGTACAGCCACGGGAGAGGATACCCAGGTAATTGGAGAAGTAGAATGTGAAGTAGCAATTGGGAACTTCACGGTCTTATACAATTTTATAGTGGCAGATATTGTTGATGACATCATAATTGGAGTAGACTTCTTAGTCAACCAAGGCATGAAGATTGATATGCAAAGCAAGACGATGCGATATAAGAACATGGATTTGCCACTTAATTTCGGCTACGAGAGAGGCTACAGCAGTAAACTAGTGCTGGTGGATGAGAGTCAGCAAATACCACCAAAATCCGAAGCAGTCATCTGGGCAAAGGTTGATGGAGATTGTGGGACAAGCAAATTGTGGGTTGTCGAAGCAGCAAACAAATCAGCACTGAACATACTTGTAGGAAAAATCCTGGCTATGACAAAACAAGATGGACATATTCCGGTAAGAGTACTCAATGATTTCAAGTCACCATTCAATTTGACCAAAGGATCTATTTTGGGAAGATGCCAAGAGGCTGTAGTAGTTATTAACTGTGAACAGCTCCAGGAACACGTTTCATCTAGTAATACTGATCTTTCAAATTACATCATGGACGGCATGGACGCAGGGGCTAGAGGAAGCCTATCAGAGTAAGGCAAAACAACTGCTCCTAAAGTACGCGAACATATTTGACCAGGATGGTTCCAAACCAGGCCGCACCAATGTTGTGAAACACCAAATTGACACTGGAGACGCGAGGCCGATACGTAAAGCTCCTCGTAGTGTTCCACTGGCGAAGCAGGAAGTTGTGAGTCAAATCGTACAGGAAATGAGCGACAGCGGCGTCATCGAACCATCAGCTAGTCCATGGAGCTCACCGGTGGTACTTGTGAAGAAGAAGGATGGGAAAATGAGGTTTTGCATGGACTATCGCAAGTAGAACGACGTCACGAAAAAGGATAGCTACCCATTGCCGAGAATTGACGACACTCTGGACTCGCTCTATGGTACGAAATGTTTTTCCACACTGGACTTGAAAAGCGGCTACTGGCAAGTTGAGGTGAAGGAGGAAGATAAAGAGAAAACAGCCTTCAGTGTCGGTGATGGTCTTTGGCAATTTACAGTGATGCCTTTTGGCATTTTTAATGCACCAGCTACTTTTGAGAGACTCATGTACCAGGTACTGAAAGGTCTACATTAGAAAACATGCTTGGTGTACCTGGACGACATCATCGTATTGGGCAAGAACTTTGATGAACATCTTAAGAATTTGGATGAAGTTTTCCAGAGAATAGCTGACGCTGGTCTGAAGTTAAGTCCCAAAAAGTGTGCGCTGTTTAAAAAGGAAGTAAATTATTTGGGTCACAAGGTAACGACAGAGGGCATCTGCACTGCAAACGAAAAGATAGAGGCTGTAAAGGATTGGCCAAGACAACAGAACCTACATGAATTGAGAAGTTTCCTTGGTCTGTGCACATATTACCGCCGATTTGTACCAAATTTTTCCAGCATAGCCCATAGCCCCCATGAGCTTACAAGAAAAAATAAAGCTTTTGAATGGAAGAAGGAGCGAGAAGTGGCTTTCCAAACATTGAAGGAGCGGTTGTGCACTTCCCTTATGTTAGCATATCCGTTTCGAGGAGAAACATTTATTCTAGACACAGATGCGAGTGGATATGCTATAGGAGGCGTTTTATTACAACTGGTCGATGGACAGGAGAAGGTAGTTGCATACTTCAGCCGTTCGATTGGGAAACTAGAGAGGAACTACTGCGTTACGCGGAGAGAGCTGTTGGCATTGGTAGAGTGCATTAAACATTTTCATAATTACCTCTACGGCCAGCGATTCCGTGTCAGGACAGATCACGCTGCGTTAAAATGTCTTCTGCAGTTCCGTAATCCGGAAGGACAATTGGCAAGGTGGATCGATGGAATACAAAGCTATGACTTTTCCATTGAGCATCGAAAAGGTTGTAACCATGGAGATACCGATGCAATGTCACTAAGACCATGTAGTTTGGAATGCAAGCACTGTTCAAAGGCCGAGGCTAAAGAAGACATTATAGATGTTCGGCTAATAACTATAACGTGTACGGATGAATGGGACAAGGAACAACTAAGGAAGTGTCAGCTAGAAGATACAGATCTGTCACATGTTATGCAAGGGCTCGAACGAACGAAAGACCCAGCAGAGAGGAGATGTCAGCAGAGAGTCCCATTGCGAAGTCATATTGGGTACAGTGGAACAGTTTAGAATTGATATCCGATTGCTAGCATCGAGTATGGGAGAGTGAGGATGTTCAAAGAAAAAAGAAACTGACAGTTGTTCCCAGAAAGAGGATTCCTGACGAGCTCAGCGAGCTGCATAATGGTCCAAGTGGAGGTCATCTTGGAATCACGAAGACGCTCGAGAAGATTAAACAGAGATTCTATTGGGTTGATTGCCGTCAGTCGGTCACTGAGTGGATTACGAACTGCGTGGTTTGCAGCAGAGCGAAAGGGCCAAAACCCGAAGTCATGACCAGATGAAGCAATATAACTCACGTGCGCCATTTGAAAGGATCGCTATGGATGTCGTCGGTCCATTTCCTACTAGCAACTGCGGAAACAAATATGTACTGGTTGTTATGGCTTATTTCAGCTAATGGCCAGAGGTGTACCCAATCCCAAATCAAGAAGCGGAAACAGTAGCAGAAGTGTTTATAAACAATTGGGTTGCAAGGTATGGTGTACCAATGGAGTTACATTCTGACCAAGGCAGGAATTTCGAATCAGCTGTGTTTCAGGAAATGTGTAAATCATTGGGCATTCGAAAAACACGGACAACTGCATTGCATCCTCAATCCGATGGTATGGTAAAACGATTCAATAGAACATTGGAGGAGCACTTAAGGAAAGTAGTAGACAAGTACCATAAGGAGTGGGATACCCGCATACCATTATTCTTGATGGCTTACCGATCAGCAGTGCATGAGACAACGGGCCAAACCCCTGAAAAAGTAGTTTTTGGCAATGACCTTATACTGCCAGCTGATTTGAAGTTTGGGATAGATTCCAATGCGGAGATAAATGTCAAGAAATCCACTGGTGATTTGGAAGAAGAGCTAAGAGAAATACATGATCTGATAAGGCAATGAACAAAAATTATGAGTGACAAGATGAAAGTCACATACGATAGAGCAATTAATTCGGAAGGTTTTCAGGAAGGAGATTTGGTGCTGTTACACAACCCACAACGTAAAAAAGGTTTGTCCCCGAAATTGCAGTGTAATTTCGAAGGCCCATACAAAGTTGTAAAACGGATCAACGATGTAGTGTACCGCATACAAACCATCGGTAAATCACGAACCAAAATGAAAGTGGTCCATTTGGAAAAGCTGGCAACGTTTTGATCGAGAGATTTGTCTGATCGGGACGATCAGACTTAGGTGGAGGGCAGTGTTACGAATATTAGCAACAATAAGGGGTACTGTCATCTCTAAGCCGATGCTAAACAGTGACTTTCATGCACATCCATAAATTAATCATTATGTATCTACACAAACGAATCAATAAATTATGCTTACACATATGTACGTACACGCAGGGAGAAAAAGTGCACAAACACATGAATTTATCTTATCTGAGATGCTCCTGAAAGTATGCAATTGTAATTGCGGAAGTGTCGCTCACACATACAAGCGCATGTGGTATGAGAGAAGCTATAAAAATTATACATCTGTAGTTGTAGCTGAGAAATTTATAACTAAGTAGTAAGTTCTGGAATTAGAAAAGCCTAGAAATATGCAACGAGGAAATCAGACAGTATAAAAAGGCGACAATAGTAGAGGCGAGAAATCAGCTTCATTTAAGCTATCAGTCAGTTTGGTTATTAAGCAAGCTAGTGGCAAAGTATAAGTGTTATTGTGAAGTACTTCAATAAAGGCAATTTTTTTCATTATTCAATATTGGAGTTATTTATTCAACAGCTTAAGTGATTCGAACTTAGCAGAAGTTTGCAAATAAGAGGATTTGCAGTAAAATCGTTACAATATATATGATGGTATATATAGTATATATATATTTTTTTTGGAATTTCAGCCCCATTTTAACAGCTGTAAGCTTCAAATTTCAACAATTGCTTACGTATATAGTATATATTGTTGTGTGAAAAAATCATTGAGATCCGTGGTATACATGTTATGGAATCGCATTTTCGGTGGAAGCAGTAAGGAAGGCGGTCGGCATGATGTTGTGGTGCACAGTGGCTAGTCATTGTCGGCTGGGGCGGGTCCTTGCCAACCTTACTGTTCCTGAGCCATAAACAGAAAAAATGTCATATCATGCCTTAAAAAAACTCAGCTGTCAGATTCAAAAAAAAACTGACAGAAGCGCAGAGACGGACTCAAAATACTTATCAATTCAAAAGAAACGAATCCGGTTGAACCGGATGCCACGGACAGACCGTTAAATTCAAAACTACATTCAAATATGAAAATTCAAAACAAAAAAAAAAAAATGAAGTAAAAAAACAATCTAATCGCAAAAAAAAACTAACCGAACCGGAAATGACCGGTTACCCAAACGCTGGAAATCAAAATAAAAAAAAGCTGAAAATTAAAAGAACCAAAAGGAAAATAAACAAAAAGGGCCGAATATACATAGGGGGCGCCGCGGGTGGTGTTTCGACGCCCGGTGCTATGCCCACCCTCAATAACCATGGCCACCGATGCACCTGTATTTCGGTGGCCCCTACCTCTATGCCCTATGTGCCTTCTAAATGAAACGGAACGCCAGCATTCCCATTATTACTATGTTTTATTTACAACTCATTATATAAAGGAAAACTAATAATACAATTTTGGTCTGTTTTGCTTAATTAATATAATCCGCTCACGGAAGCAATTCTTAGGTTTCTACATATAAAATTTTTGTAAGAGGGCAACGTAAAAAAAAGAACTCTTAGCTTTTAATAAGAAACGTTCTCTGTTTTCGCGGATTTAGCTATATATGTACTATGCTTTCGAACAATTGCAATTGTTGTCAAACTTCTACAGTATTCTTGAGATTGTTCAACGCATTTGGCCTGCATCTGGGCAAAAAAAGTTATTTGTATGTTTTCAATGCGTCTAATTGTTTCATTTAATTCTCTTATACGTATTGTATATAATATAATTGTATATAGAAAAAAAGTTATGTAATAAGAACTATATTAAAAACTTGTATGTAGATTAGAATGTGCCTCATATCAACCATATACATAAATATATATTGCAGTTGTGCTATCATATGCTTATTCGTTTATTTTAGCCCATCACATCATATTATGTTGTAAGTTTTTAAAACCTGGGTTTTAATTGTTTTTGTTTCTGATTTTATTATTGAAATTCATAGTTTTATCTTTAATTTTGTGTACTCTTGTTGAGCGCTAAGAACTCTAATAGATGAACTGAATTTGAAAAACTTACAATAAAAATTCAAGGTTCGAATCGAGCTCAAGGCCAGAACAATAATTTTTTTCCAATGATAATTATTGTTATTTTTTAATTTTTCTAAATTTGAAAAATTGTATTTTGTTTTTGGAATAGTAAGTAGATAATTTTTCAGACAACCTGCCATAGCTGCGCAGATAGATCCATTTCGAAAGGTGCTAAGCCTTCATCATCAGTACAAAATACAATTTTTCAAATTTAGAAAAATTAAAAAATAACAATAATTATCATTGTAAAAAAATTATTGTTCTGGCCTTGAGCTCGATTCGAACCTTGAATGATTTATCAATAGGCCGATAAAAAACAAAAACAATTGTTAATAAACCAGGAGCACTTGGGAATGTCAAACAAAGCAATTAACAATAAACAAAAATCCAGCATTATCAGTGATTTGCACCAGATGGCGCAACACTGAATAAATATAGTTGGTAAAAAGGAATAGAAGTAGCAAATTTGCCAGTCAAACAAACCACCGCTGTATAGCTAAATGGTTAGCGCAGCATGCCTAAAGCGTACTGATGATGAAGGCTTAGCACCCTTCGAAATGGATCTATCTGCGCAGCTATGGCAGGTTGTCTGAAAAATTTTCTACTTACTATTCCAAAAACAAAATACAATTTTTCAAATTTAGAAAAATTAAAAAATAACAATAATTATCATTGGAAAAAATTATTGTTCTGGCCTTGAGCTCGATTCGAACCTTGAATGATTTATCAATAGGCCGATAAAAAACAAAAACAATTGTTAATAAACCATGAGCACTTGGGAATGTCAAACAAAGTAATTGACAATAAACAAAAATCCAGCATTATCAGTTATTTGCACCAGATGGCGCAACACTGAATAAATATAGTTGGTAAAAAGGAATAGAAGTAGCAAATTTGCCAGTCAAACAAACCACCGCTCTATAGCTAAATGGTTAGCGCAGCATGCCTAAAGCGTACTGATGATGAAGGCTTAGCACCCTTCGAAATGGATCTATCTGCGCAGCTATGGCAGGTTGTCTGAAAAATTTTCTACTTACTATTCCAAAAACAAAGTACAATTTTTCAAATTTAGAAAAATTAAAAAATAACAATAATTATCATTGGAAAAAAATTATTGTTCTGGCCTTGAGCTCGATTCTAACCTTGAATGATTTATCAATAGGCCGATAAAAAACAAAAACAATTGTTTATAATAAAAATTTTAATTTTAAAATATTAGAAAAATTTTATAAATTTAAGAAATGAAAAAAATTGAGAAATTAAACAATATAAATTTGAGAAATTTCTGTTTGTTTGTTTAAAATCTAGCCTCGTTTCTAATTCACCTATGTTTAACACATAGTTTACGAATACATCTTAATACATATGTAAAATATGCATATAAAAAACCGAATATAATTCCTTTACAAGATTTAGCTTGTCGCCACTTTGCAATATTTGTTATGGTAATTTCGCTTATTTAATTTCAATATAAAACCATGAATAATGCAATTTGTCACAGTTTTCGAAAAAATTGAATATTAAGCCATAGTTTAGCTCTGTTAAATTATTTAATTTTTGTTTTCCTTTCAAATTGGCTTATACAAATACACAAGCATAGTAGTATACAGAGAAAAATATACATAAACAGAAATTTCATTGAATAATTTTTCAGAAATCTTACTTAAAGATCGCAACCCATTTTTTTTGAGTGTATATGCAAGTGAATATTTGTATAAAGTTTATTTTAATTTCACAATCGTTAACGCTGCCATATTATAAATGTGACGCATTACAAATAATAATTACTGGTGTCGTATTTGGAATGGGCGCGTATATGTCTAAATACATTTATGTGCACGCCCTTGGAAGGTTGTAATGTGAAAGCTTTCACCTCCAACCGATTTATACTCGCCCGGTCTTTTGATTTGTTTAAGACAGAAACTTTTCCTGCTCTGGCTTTAGTGAGGACATGTTAGAATTTTTCGGTTTCAGTTTACTGGAAACCAATTTGAATAGGTGCCAATGAATGCATTACAATTAGGAAAATGATGGGTTTCCTTCTGACAGGACTTCATACAATAGGGTACATAATGCACGACCCACAAGCAAAAAGCAAAGTATCAGCGCCCAAATATGCGTACGCGTTTTAAAGAAAAAACAAAAAAAAATGGACTCACCCAGTGTCTGGTACTTACATAGCCGGCCAGAGTACGTACCGTGGACCTCTGCCGGCGTGGTTACTGATGAGGTTGTCGTTCTTGTTGTTGCTGGTTATTCCTCTGTGCTTGTTGCTTTTGCGGTTGTTTAACATTTATTTGTTGAGTTCTCGTATTCGTTGCTCCTACGCCACCTACTCCTATTGTTGGTGTATTGTTATTACAATTGTTATTATTAAGATGAATGTTGTTGCTATTACGTTGCTGTGCACAACGCATTAGTGACAATTGTATTTGGATGCGACTACAACTATTGCTGTTGCTACTAATGTGGTTGCATCCATTGCTCTGGTGATGTCGCACATCATTCGATGTACCCTATTTCATTATTTTTACGTTTATTTGTAGCTAAATTTGCGGTTTGCTGCTGCGGTTTGTTGTATCTGATGAAATTGCTGTTGCAATGGCTGTAATAATAAATTATTTGGCCCTTCTGCGTCCACTGCTTCTTCCGTTGTACTGTCTGATTGTTGTAAATGTGTATTTACTTTTGTTGACTTTTCTACGACAATTTCGCCAAACGATTGCAATGGCATCATACGCTATGCAAGAGTTGAGAAAAAGCTTATGCTTCTGTTCTCCTTTCTTTTCTAAGTACGTGGGCCGCCAGAAATATGGCTGCTACTGGAGCTCCTCTCTCTTGAAACTCTTGGGAGTATTTGCTAGTTTCTTACCATTTTCGAGAGCATTTGTAAAGCGTCGCACCGCTCTTGGTAGACTTTGCGTAAAGCTTCTTTGGCTGTTAGCTGCTATGAGTTTTTATCTTCCAGAAGATTTAGAACCTCATTACGCAGCGCACTATCTCGCACATTCTTTTTCCGGAAACCGTGGTTTTCTCGTTTTTTTTTTTGCTAGTGATCGCCTATCTCTTTCTTGTCATTTTTCGATACTTTCCCATCGCAACTTTTAGGTCCCATCACTAGTCACTAGGCGTGTTCGCACGCCGGCTCTCTCAAGTAGACCGTAACCGTAGACCATAACAGCAGACCGTAACAAACCTGCTTCGCTTTGAAAACCTGACGATGAAGCGAACAGGAAACCGGATCATCTGTGGGAAGCCACTGCCAGGAACCTCCGATGCCGATCAACGTGGGGCACGACTCAACCCTGAGATAAGCGTCTCAAAGCCCTACTACAATGCTAGCCGGGCAACATAGGTCCATCAAAAAAAAGTTAAGTCAAATTGGGAATTAATTCTGTTTCCTAGTTTAAAAGGGCTTTGCGGCAATTAGACATTTGTTATGGAGAACTCGTCAAAACTCCGAAAGATGTTTTCTAGTGGTTATCGCCCCCACAGAAAGGCAAAACAAAAAAAAAAGGTGTAGACATTTTGATAAGGAGAACTCGTGCAAACTCCGAAAGGCTAGTCCGACCTAAGCATGGACTGCCAGGGTGTTCACGGTCCTCGGTGAGTACGCGTGTGAACATCCTATGAGGTCAGTACTCGGGGAGGATACTGGGCGAGATGTCTGCGACCGCCAAAACGCCCAGACAAAAAAAAGGTCCAATTGGTGGGTATATAAAAAAAATCAAATTGTAGTTTGGCAAAAAAAAAATGTCCTTGTTGGTTCATTGTGGACGAATATCCGAAGCGTGGTCCTCGAGATCATACAGTGCATTGCCTATTTTTCGGAGCACGCGACACTTAAGGTATTTTGGCAAGAATTTGGCGTTAATGCCCTGTTTGAAGTTACTTAAGGCAAAGTTTTTCCGAAAAACTTCCTGATCTTCCTTGTAGGTGACTTGTCTAGAGCGCTTGTTATAGGTGTTTATCCCCCTATCTTTTGCTTGGTCTAAATTCCTGCCAATTTTTTCACGAATATTGGTCAACTTGTCAGCTCTGCTTACTATCGTATCTTGGTCTTCCCGAAGGCTGCCGAGCTTCTCTAAAATTTTGTACGTTGAGGCATGTTGGACCATATTTTGGCCATATAATGCAAAGTATGGAGAGCACTGAATCGCCGTATGAAAATCACTTTTCAAAACTGATAAAATCTCGGGTATATGTTTATCCCAATCGGTATGGTCAGGTTTATCTTTCAGGAAAATCCTAATCATCAAAACAATTTCTCTATTAACGCGCTCGGATGCGTTTACCTGAGGAGAATATAACCACGTCCTCACGTGCGTCACCCCGTAATTTGCTAAGAATTGGTTCATTTCCTTCGAGATAAACTGTTTACCATTGTCACTATGAAAAAATTCAGGGACCCCTACAGCTGGAAAAATTTCTGAAGCGAAGTAATTTATAACGTTTACAGTGGTGGCTCTCTGCATGAGCTTTAGCTAAACGTATTTTGAAAGATGGTCTAATACTATAAAAAAAATTGGTTTCGCCGCTTAGATCTCGGATACGGCCCTAGAAAGTCGCAATATTATCGCTGAAATGGCTTTTCGGATTCAAAGGTATTCCCTATAGGTGGTCTCGACTGCTGATTGGTGGGTTTTACTGCTTTGCAGGTGTCACAACGCTGGACGTAGTCCCTGACGTCCTTAGCTTGCTGCGGCCAGAAGTACTTCTGCCTAACACGTTCTAAGGTTTTCTGCCACCCGCCATGGTAACTCCGGTCAGCGTCATGTGCCAATCTCACTGCTTCTTCAGTCAACCCTTTTGGCAACCAAAAACGCCACAGCGAGTCTTCTTCCCCCTCCACCCCCTTACGAAATTTAACTCTTTTGAAAATTACCCCGTCCACCACTCGTAAATCCGGAAGCGATTCCTCGTTTTCGGTGACGGTCCGAATCAAATCGAGATATTCGTTACTGCTGAATTCGGGAGAGAGTAAATTTATTTCCCCGGGTGTGGTAGTGAAACTCAACTCATCGGCATCAAACCGCGAAAGCGCATTGGGTACTACATTCAGGGTGCCTTTACGATGTTCCATTTTAAAATCGTATCTTTGCAGTAGGAGCGACCACCTCGCCAACCTCCCGCTCAAGTCCTTTTGTGTCATTAACCACTTGAGACTGGAGTGGTCCGTGATAATCCGAAACGGTAATCCCTCAACATAGGGTCGGAAACGCTTCACGCTGATTATGGCGGCGAGACATTCCAGCTCGGTTACCGTATAATTGCGTTGAGCATTATTCAGCTTTTTCGACAAGAACGCGATTAGATGCTCAGCGCCCTCATCATCGACCTGGGACAACACTCCGCCAACACCTATTTTGGAAGCGTCGCATTGTATTACAAATTCCTTGGAAAAGTCTGGTTGGGCCAAGACAGGAGCGGAACTCAAGGCTACTACTTTTTCGAAGGCCTCTATAGCTTCGGAGGTAAGCTTGAACGGGCCGGATGACTTACGGAGACAGTCGGTCAAGGGACCTGCCAAGTCAGCAAAGTTGGTAATAAACCAATTCGCCATGCCCACAAACCTACGCACCTGCCGAGGGGATTTAGGGATCGGAAAGTTTTGCATTGCTTCTATTTTTCCCGAATCCACTTTCAAACACCCGCTGCCTATCAAGTACCCTAAGTATCGTATTTCATTCTGACAAAATTTACTTTTCTTTACATTTATTGTCAGACCTGCGTCTCTCAAACATTTGGCCTCTTCCGCTAGCAATTTCAGGTGGTCTTCAAAATTAGTGCTACATACCATCAGGTCGTCCAGGTAGACAAAGACATTCTCTCGCAGACGCGAAGAGATTGCCTTGTCCATCAGCCTAATCATAGTCTGCGGTCCATTGCACACACCAAATGGCATTACCTTGAAGTGGTACAGAGGCCTCCCCGGAACTGCAAATGCTGTTTTTTCCTTGGAGGACTCTGTCAATTTGATCTGGAAGAACGCGTCCTTCAGATCAATGCCACTAATAAAATGCGTATCTTTTAGTCTGCTCAATAAGCCGTTGATATGAGGCAGGGGGTATGAGTCCTTCTTCGTCACCGCGTTGACCTTCCTCGAATCTATGCACAGCCTAACTTTACCTGGTTTTCGGACCAGTACTACAGGACTACACCACGGAGAGTTTGATTCTTCTATAACTCCTAATTCCAGTAACCTGTCTAGTTCGCTAAAAGCTTCGGCTTGCGTCGGCGGCGAAAGAGGGAAATGTTTGCTTTTTATGGGAACGGCCACCAGCGGTATATACGAATGCATGTAAGGGCTGATAATCGAAGCCGTTATCCTCTAGGAATTCTAATCCATTTTTTCCTAAGATGAAGACGTTGGCTCCCGAGTCCAACAACCCTACAATAAAACTATCTTTAATTTTAGCCTTTACGAGAGGCCTTTCATCCTCTGTAAGCGTTAACGTGGTGGCTTGCAGCAGTCTACGCTCCTGTACTCTCCTGTGGTATCTCTTCCTGCACTTCAAAGTATTGTCCGATACCGGGTATTGTTCAAAAATTGTATGTCTTATTGGTTCATACCTAGTTTGGTGAAAATTGCGTTTGGCAAGCGACATCCCTGTGCTGTCGTCGCAGAATCTTGATCGGCGCGCCCATCGCGGATGAGGACCTTTGACTCTCGGATTCAGAACTATTCGAATTGTCCGTACTGTCAGGGTAAGTTATTATCACGTTTGAGGGTTCTTCGGAAGCTCACCACCTCCATGCAGAGATTCACCCTCTGGTTCGGTGCACGGGACGACCCCTCGAGCACCGGGTGGTGTGGGATCTATGAAGCCAAACGAGGTTCCCCCGCCTTCTCGCTCGGGTACAGGTTTCCCTGCCTGCGATGGTCCCTAGGGCATTTAGGAGTAAATACACCATTATACCCACATCTAAAACAAAAAGGATGTTTTATGGGTTCCTCACAGTATATGTATGAGTGGCCCATTGCCTGGCAATTCCAGCATTGGATTCCCGAATAGTCCGGTCTCCTGTTGCGTCGATATTCCAGCGCCCCTAAATGCGGATCCATTTCGCCTTCATGTCCGGGGTTGTCACACGTGCTTCGTTCACATTCCGTCTTGGGTAAGTGGCTCCCAACAGCTTGCTTTCCTTCAGCACTTGTTCACCTTTGCGTGCTACATTGCGTAGATCGTGAAGGGTCCTTACATCTGCGTTGAAAAGACACAGTTTAAGGCTACTGTTGGCGTTCCTTTTTATAATGTCAATCAGTAAAACCTCCGACATTGGCTCTCTTAAGCGCGCGTTCAAGGAGATTATGTCCGTGTTGAATACGTCATAGCACTCACTTGCTTTTTGCTTCCGCATGGAGATCTCCATCAGAACCTCGTGGTCAGTTTCCAAAGTACCTAACTCTGTTTTTAAGGAGTAGCACAAAAAAGCATATGTCGCATTTAGGTTTTGTTTCGTGAACAGCCAGTACCATTCTTCGGCCCGCCCGGAAAGAAGTAGGTGGAAACTAGCCAATATTTTTTCGTCCGTGCATTGTGTGCGTTCACACAAGGTGTTCAGCTTAAAAAGAAAATCTGCCACGCTTCCAGTGCCGTCGAACGAGATTTTCCACTCCAGCGGTTTCACTACTATGCTGCTCGGAGCAGGGTACACCGGTGGTGCTACTGTTGGAAGTGGGTTACGGTCTATACTATTCGCGTTCCGGTTCTGATTAATTGCTTGCTGCACAGATTCGAGAGCGGCATTGAGCTGGTCCATATTGTTTCTAATTGACCACATCTCCCTCCGCATCTCTTCCTGCGATGTCATGAACAGCTGGTGTAATACTTTTACCCACGAGTCCCCACGAGGAGTTCCTGATGGATCCCCGGAGTATTCGTCCGGTCACTTGCAGCTTCTCTTATATTTCCCATTCCAAAATTCGGTGGTAAAGCACCAGCTCCATCTGGTGCGTAGGTCGACACATTGGTCATTAGCCCCGAGATATCATGCGCGTTTAGTAGGGGCGCGTTCAAATTACTGGTACCCCCGGGTCTATTCAAATTTTCGCGGTGGTCGTTCAGGTCCGAGCCTGTATGAATCCCCGCGGGATTTCCGTATTGCCCCCCTACTGGGGTGTGCACCACCAAGGGACGCTTGGCCTTGGAAAAAAACATGTGACGCCAGAATACGTACTGCCCAATATAGATTTTTTTTATTAATTTCATTTCAAAAATATTATTACACCGGTATTATTTTTAATAGAAAATTAACGATTTTTCACTACTTCATTGCGTATACAACTTCAAGAATATATAATTTTAATATTCAGTTTAAGGCTGCACGATACACAACATTTTTAGTTTTCTGTCCCGGAGCGTAAATAAATAGCGAGGACGGTTTTCCAACACGGGAACACGCCACATAGAGCTGACCATGTGAAAAGCATGGCATTTCTAAGTTTATGCCCCATACTTCCAACGAATGCGCTTGTGACTTATTAATTGTCATCGCAAATGCAAGTTTCACTTGGAACTGCATACGTTTGAATTGGAAGGGCAAATCTGTTAAAGTCAAGGGAATCCGGGGAAGTAAGCATTCCTCTCCCTTGAACGAGCCTTCCAAAATGCTTGCCACTATTAAATTGTCTATTAGCTTCGTAACAACCAGTCGTGTACCATTGCACAGTTTGGGAGCATGAATATTGCGTAGCATAATAACAGCAGACCCAACTTTGAGACGCAAATGATGAGGAGGTATTCCAGGCAAATCCAGAGAGTTTAAGAACCCCACTGGGTAATTTACTACTTCGTCTTCATTTTCAACGCGATCAATAGATTTATAAGAACGCAGATCTCCCGGAATTCGATTTTGAATCGTCCAATTCAAGTCGTTGACATCAATATATTTTGCTGCTAAAATTACGCGTGCGGCTAACCATTCGTAGTTACCATAGTTTTGAGTGATATTTGGATATACACTGCTAACTAGTTCATCCTTACTTGAAGCGAATTGGCAAATCGCAGTTGGAATCGATATTAATCCACTGCAAGGATCTATCGGAACTTGTCCATTGCCGATTCGCAGCAGCTCTTTTGAAAAACCTCTGCAGTTCTATCGTGTTGCAGCAAAACTCGAATATTGATGGTCAATGAAATGGTTTTAACAATGATGCGATGACTTCAGACATGTGTTTAGCTCATCCGCCGCTGTTGATTTTGGAATCACGGGTAGTGTTTGTCTGAAGTCGCCCGCCAGCAATATCATCACTTCTCCAAAGCAACGATCATTATTCCGCAAATCTCTCAATGTTCGGTCGAGTGCTTGCAATGATCGTTTGTGGGCCATTGTGCACTCATCCCATATGATCAATTTACAGTTTTTTAAAACTTGTGCCATTGCTGATTGCTTTGAAATATTGCAAACGGGACTTTCGTGTATTTGCAAGTTTAATGGAAGCTTTAATGCTGAATGTTCCGTTTTTCCACCATCCAACAGTGTTGCCGCAATTCTGGTAGATGCAAGAGCTAATGCAATACCACTTTGACCACGTATTGCTGCTAGTATTAAAGAAAATAGGAACGTTTTAGCGGTCCCGCCGGGCGCATCGAGAAAAAATATGCCACCGCTTCCATTATCTACAGCATTTATTAGTTGATCCCGGGCAAAGCAACATCAAAAATTTTTGAAATAAGGTTTTTCAATTAGAAGAAAATTTTTCTAAGCGGGGTCGCCCCTCGGCAGTATCTGGCAAGCGCTCCGAGTGTATTTCTGCCATGAAAAGCTCTCAGTGAAAACTCATCTGCCTTGCAGATGCCGTTCGGAGTCGGCATAAAACATATAGGTCCCGTCCGGCCAATTTGTAGGGAAAAAGCAAGAGGAGCACGACGCAAATCGGAAGAGAAGCTCGGCCTTAGATCTCTTCGGAGGTTATCGCGCCTTAAATTTTTTATTTTTTATTTCTTAGTTGATTGTACGCACTGCTTTGTTGTTCATTCAACAGTGGAAAATTTGTTTGTACTTGTGGTGGTTTGGTTATTAATACCCCGGTTCTGGTGCCCTCGAAATTTCCCGCACTTCCGAACGGAGTATTCTGGCCCAGTTGCCCAAACGACTGGTCACGCGACATTATAATCCCGTGAAAAAATTGCGGTTATTAAATCCTAGTATGATAAAAAAAAACTTCTGTTTCCAAACGATGGTTTGTTGAAAAAAAATGTATGTATAAAAAAGTGTTTGTATAAAAAAAATTGCGCGAGAATCAATGCAGTCATTTATCGATAATCGTATCGAATAAAGAAGAATTTCCAAAAGCTGAAAAAAGGTGGTTAGTTAATAAAATATGCGATATAGGTTTTAATGGGAATGCTGACATCCCATCCTTAGAAGGCCGTAGGCTACAGGGGAAAGAAAAAAAAATATAATAACACAGATCCATTCATACTTGTCCCTAGTGCTCCCAACCGCAATGCGAGGGGGTCTTAAGGCCCCCCCTGCGAGACTGGTTGGCGCCACTAGGATCAGTCCCAGACACACACGGGTTGGTCCCGACACACCCAGCCGCAACGCAGAGGCGGTCTCTTGGGACTCGCTAGTGGGACTGGCTGGCGTTGTTGAGGCCTCCCGTCTTTCACCCTGGACACCCCTCTTGCCTCCACCGCTATGGGTGGAGCGCTTCAAGGGCCGCTCCCCAGACTGGTGGGACAGGAAGAGGTGCCACTTTGGATCCCAGCTCAACCCGTCACAATCCAGGTGGCACTATGTGTTGCCACTTGAGACGTGGGATGAGCTGGGGTCCTACAACTGACACACTCATACCAACGACACAAATTCGGCAAAAAAAAAAAAAGAAATTATAAACATTAAACGTTAACTAAAACCCAATTTAGTGGACACATTTATACCAAGCCGACTACGGACAACATCCGGCAAACTAAAATCCCAATTTACAAAAAAAACTAAGTGCGTGCAGCACTGCCTCATCGGGTGAAAATAAAAAAAAAATCCGGATAACTTGACGTAAAGTCACGTGGATCCCTCAGCTACCGGAGACGATGATCACTCCTGACACCCTGATCCGTCTAACCATCCCACCGCAACGCAGGTGGCTGCTCCTGCGGCTGCACACCTCGGATTGGCGGGATGGTCAACTTCACAGTTTGTTCCGGAGTGACCTTCGCACCCGGCGCTTCAGGAACCACGTTGGGCGCCATCTGTTATGGAATCGCATTTTCGGTGGAAGCAGTAAGGAAGGCGGTCGGCATGATGTTGTGGTGCACAGTGGCTAGTCATTGTCGGCTGGGGCGGGTCCTTGCCAACCTTACTGTCCCTGCGCCATAAACAGAAAAAAAGTCATATCATGCCTTAAAAAAACTCAGCTGTCAGATTAAAAAAAAAAAAAAACTGACAGAAGCGCAGAGACCGACTCAAAACGCTTATCAATTCAAAGGAAACGACATCCGGTCGAACCGGATGCCACGGACAGACCGTTAAATTCAAAACTACATTCAAATATGAAAATTCAAAACAAAAAAAAATTAAGTAAAAAAAACAATCTAATCGCAGAAAAAAACTAACCGAACCGGAAATGACCGGTTACCCAAACGCTGGAAATCAAAATAAAAAAAAGCTGAAAATTAAAAGAACCAAAAGGAAAATAAACAAAAAGGGCCGAATATACATAGGGGGCGCCGCGGGTGGTGTTGCGACGCCCGGTGCTATGTCCACCCCCGACGCACCTGTATTTCGGTGGCCCCTTACCTGTATGCCCTATGTGCCTTCTAAATGAAACGGAACGCCAGCATTCCCATTATTACTATGTTTTATTTACATCTCATTATATAAAGGAAAACCAATAATACAATTTTGGTCTGTTTTGCTTAATTAATATAATCGGCTCACGGAAGCAATTCTTAGGTTTCTACATATAAAATTTTTGTAAGAGGGCAACGTAAAAAAAAAGAATTCTAAGCTTTTAATAAGAAACGCTCTCTGTTTTCGCGGATTTAGCTATAAATGTACTATGCTTTCGAACAATTGCAATTGTTGTCAAACATCTACAGTATTCTTGAGAATGTTCAACGCATTTGGCCTGCATCTGGGCAAAAAAAAGTTATTTGTATGTTTTCAATGCGTCTAATTGTTTCGTTTGATTCTCTTATACGCATTGTATATAATATAATTGTATATAGAAAAAAAGTTATGTAATAAGAACTATATTAAAAACTTGTATGTAGATTAGAATGTGCCTCATATCAACCATATACATAAATATATATTGCAGTTGTGCTATCATATGCTTATTCGTTTATTTTAGCCCATCACATCACATTATGTTGTAAGTTTTTAAAACCTGGGTTTTAATGGTTTTTGTTTTTGATTTTTTTAATGAAATTATAGTTTTATCTTTAATTTTGTGTACTCTTGTTGAGCGCTAAGAATTCTAATAGATGAACTGAATTTGAAAAACTTATAAAAAAATTTTAATTTTAAAATATTAGAAAAATTTTATAAATTTAAGAAATGAAAAAAATTGAGAAATTAAACAATATAAATTTGAGAAATTTCTGTTTGTTTGTTTGAAATCTAGCCTCGTTTCTAATTCACCTATGTTTAACACATAGTTTACCAATACATCTTAATACATATGTACATATATGCATATAAAAAATTAAAGAAAAAAAAACTTTTTTAAAAATAAGCTTTTATTATTGGTTAATAAAATTAACTAAAAAGTAAACAATAAATTGACTCTAAAGAAATATAACACTTTATAAGTTCATTGTAAGCTTTAACGATAATTAGGCTTTTTCGTCTGCGACAAAAGAATTCTATATTGTACATAATTATATATTTAATTAAAAATTTACACCTAAATTATTAAACCGTACAGTTTATATCACAGTTCTAATTGTTCTAATAAAAAACGTGTTGAATTTTGATGGTATAATTAAAAACATTTAGGATCTCCTTTTCTTGCTATCGCAATGTAACACGCTTTTATTAGAACAATTAGGACTGTGATATACTGTAAGGTTTAATAATTTAGGTGTAAAGTTTTAATGTTAAAAATATATAATTATGTACAATATAGAATTCTTTTGTCGCAGACGAAAAAGCCTAATTATCGTTAAAGCTTACAATGAACTTATAAGGTGTTATATTTCTTTAGAGTCAATTTATTGTTTACTTTTTAGTTAATTTTATTAACCAATAATAAAAGTTTATTTTTAAAAAAGTTGTTTTTTCTTTAATTTTATTTTTTACTTTTTAGTTCGTTTTATTAACAAGTAATAGAAGCTTGTTCTTAGAAAAGCCCTTTTCTTAAATTTAATTTAAATAGGAATTTTTTTAAATTTTTAGTAGGGTAAAATATTGTTTAAACTAGTTACGTAATCTTTACTTAGTTATTTGTAACGTTTCTCATTCTATCCATTTCTTTTAATGCATCAACTTACTTTTTAGTTAATTTTATTAACCAATAATAAAAGCTTATTTTTAAAAAAAGGTTTTTTTTCTTTAATTTTATTTTTTTCTTTAATTTTATTATATCATAATCCGAATATATTGGGGCATATTCATAATCGAAATAAAATGTGACTAAGTTAGTTGAAGCATTTTTGACAGAGAGCACATATAAAATTGTGTCAAACAGTGTTAAATAACTTAACTTTGCCTATGCCGCGTTCTGTTTACAACTACTTATTGCAGATCTCTCATCTCTGGGTTAAATCTGTTTTAAAATAAAATTCCTACTTTCGCTTAGCTAAAATTCCATCGCCAAAAATCTGTAAAACAAAATCAAGTGCGCAGAAAAGTATGCAACATTTACCGTTAACAGCCTAACGGCGTTAGCGTTCGTTGTATCCACAGAATTTTTACACTTTGATGAAAATGACGGCTGTTGTTTGCAAGGTTGCATTCCTTTGAGTCTTCGTGTTCACCATCTGGATTAACAAAGTCATGAGCCTGGACATTCGTGCAATTTTAGTGATGTAAATTGCATGGCGCCAGCGCCAATGCGGTGCCAGCTCAATGGTAGCTCATTGACGAAATGACTCCAATCGAATTTTTGACGCTACTTAGTAGTGAGTGCGTAGTAAATTTCACTTGCACTATTGAGTGAAACGAATTTTGTGTGTCAGGCACGAGTTTGGTGTTATTGGCGCTACTGACAATGATGACACTGAGCTGATGGCGGTAGCGCTGGTAGTTCAGCTTTTGAATTAGAGAAAGAATTGATGACCCGTGCAAATTATTATGGCTTTGGCCGTGTAAATTATTATGTTGTATTTGCACCAAATAAATGCTGCGGACATAACAACCGGAGTCATTTTTGAGTTGTATATTTTTAATTTAATGCAAATTAATATGGGTGTGTTTGAGCGGCCAAATAATAACAGTAGTATTGCTAAAGTGCTGCTAAGTTGATGGAATGTCGCTAATTTCCTAGCGATGATCAATAGATTGTCAATATTTCGTTCAACGGACACTCGAAATTGCCACATCTGCTCAAATTTTCCAAGTTTTTCCATTCTTGATTTAACTTAAGCTGTTATGCCAATATTTTTCAGCGAGCTTTTTTCAAATAGGTAATTTTTCCAAAAGCAAAATAAATTACAGAAAAGATTACAGAGTTAAACAGCCTTAAAATTTCAGCTATGTTGGTTATACACAGATATACAACAGAGGGTTGTGTCTCCGCTTTTCACAAGCGTTGAGATTCACCACGCGTGATTCACCACGTCCAAATATCACAATCCACGGATAGGTACCGGCGGGTTTGTATGGGATTTAGGCTGTTATGCCAAAGTAAATACAAATCTTTACCGATAACTGTGTTATCGATTAATTTATCGAATTCTAACAAAGTAATATTGCATTGTCATCGGAGTTATACATGTGTGCAATATTTCAGCTCATTCGGACACCGGGAAGTGTATCAAATTTAACTTGCAAGATTCCATTACAGACAACAAAAGTGAAACTAAATAAAAGCTTATAAAAACCGAATATAATTCCTTTGCAAGATTTAGCTTGTCGCCACTTTGCAATAGTTGTTATGGTAATTTCGCTTATTTAATTTCAATATAAAACCATGAATAATGCAATTTGTCACAGTTTTCGAAAACATTGAATATTAAGCCAGAGTTTAGCTTTGTTAAATTATTTAATTTTTCTTTTCGTTTCAAATTGGCTTATACAAATACACAAGCATAGTAGTATACAGGGAAAAATATACATAAATAGAAATTTCATTGAATCATTTTTCAGAAATCTTACTTAAAGATCGCAACCCATTTTTTTTTGAGTGTATATGCAAGTGAATATTTGTAGAAAGTTTATTTTAATTTCACAATCGTTAATGCTGCCATATTATAAATGTGACGCATTACAAATAATAATTACTGGTGTCGTATTTGGATTGAATACATATAATAGCAAGTATGGGCTCGTATATGTCTAAATACATTTATGTGCACGTCCTTGGAAGGTTGTAATGTGAAAGCTATCACCTCCAACCGATTTATACTCGCGCTGTCTTTTGATTTGTATAAGACAGAAACTTTTCCTGCTCTGGCTTTAGTGAGGACATGTTGCCTTCTGACAGGACTTCATACAATAGGATACATAACGCACGACCCACAAGCAAAAGGCAAAGTATCAGCGCCCATATATGCGTACGCGTTTTAAAGCAAAAAAAAAAAAAACGGACTCTCCCAGTGTCTGGTACTTACATAGCCGGCCAGATTATGTACCGTGGGCCTCTGCCGGCGTGGTTACTGATGAGGTTGTCGTTCTTGTTGTTGCTGGTTATTCCTCTGTGCTTGTTGCTTTTGCGGTTGTTTAACATTTATTTGTTGAGTTCTCGTATCCATTGCTCCTACGCCACCTACTCCTATTGTTGGTGTATTGTTATTACACTTGTTATTATTAAGATGACTGTTGTTGCTATTACGTTGCTGTGCACAACGCATTGGTGGCAATTGTGTTTGGCTGCGACTACTACTATTGCTGTTGCGCTTCCCAAGGCAGTCGGTTCTTTGTACCGGAGCGACTCGGGATTTTTCCCGACCAAGGACTGTCATTTCAGTGTGACCCCATTTAATTTGTTTCGTCCCTCCCACAAATTGTCATCCTCCCAGCAGCTCCTTGCAGCAGGACTGCTCCATACTCTCTTACTCCGGGAAGGCATCGAATCCAACCCGGGTCCGTCTCCTGACCCCGGTCCTGAGAAATGGTTTTGCTGCATTTGCCGAAAAAGAATCTTTTTAGGACGGTCATACTCTGTTCAGTGTGCCTCGTGCAAGGGATGGTTGCATCGGACATGTTGTTCTGGGCTTGATCCCAAAACCCGACGTCCACGTAACTTTTATAAATCTTTTGTGCCTCCTTGCTGTTCACGCCCAAGGGCGTCCCGTAGTCTACGCCTAAGCGACCCCCACTACCTTCCAGCAGCCCCGCTGCTCAGCAAGCCACAACAAGTACCCGCTGCTGCTCGCGCCCCACGGCGCCAACAACTCAAACAGCTGACACCACTCATAACTACTACCTTCGTAGTAGAGTTGGTAGCAATGCTGAACATCAGCCCCTGCCCCCGTCTTCTCCCCGCTCTTTTCCGGTATCAATTGTGCAGGTCAGGGAAACAGACTCTTAGTCCCTACCTCCGTTTGCACCGTCTGCCAGCACAGAATATATAGGTTTGCGACATCCGCCAAATGCAGCTCCTGCCTTGGGTGGTGCCACTTTCCTAGATGTTCTGGTCTCCGCGACGGCAACCCCCGACGGGTTTCATCGCGCCATGTTGCCAGGTCGCAAACCCAAATCATCCGGGTACCACAATGCTTGCCCAAGGACGCCCCGTCCCAGGACCACAACAGCAATTGCGTCCTGGCCTTCCACAACCCAGGAGTAGTCACCTGTCACTTACCCCCAGAGTGGCGGCGTCTCCCCTTATGCACTTCAGAATTCTGCAGTTAAACTGTAATGGACTAACTGGGAAGATTACGGAGATAGTCGATTTCATGAAGCGGCACAACATCCGCATTGCTGCGATTCAAGAGACTAAACTCACAGCAAGATCTGCATTGCAGACCTGCTCTGGGTATAATGTCCACAAGAAAGACCGCGAGAGCGGAAATGGAGGCGGCCTCGCGTTTATCATACACCACTCTGTGCAATATTATATATTTGATCCTGGCATCGACCGCAGGGACAATGTCTTAGAACGCCAAGGCCTATCTGTCCGGTCAGGCGATGCAAACCTAGAATTCATCAACATCTACATCCCTCCTACCACCTGCTGCCCCATTGGATACCGCCCTAATATCAGGGCCTACTCACTGGCACCAATCGCATTATCTTAGGCGATTTCAATGCCCATCATGATCTATGGAATTCAAACTTGCGGGCGGACAGTAGGGGTGAGATGTTGGCGGATCACATAGAAGAAACGACGTTCTGCACAATAAACGGAGACGCCCCCACACGTATGGTAGGAAGCTGTCACAGCTCGCCAGATATCTCAATCGTGAGCGCAGAACTCGTAAATTGCGTCAACTGGCAGCCGATGGTAACATTGGCGTCCGACCACCTGCCCATACTTATTTCGCTTGAGCGTACCACCGACTTCATCGTCACTGAAAAACGTACTTTCATAAACTTCAAAAAAGGAAAGTGGGAAGAATATAAATCCTTTACAGACAACCGCTTTGCTGCCCTCCCTATACCGACTGATGCCCGCCAAGGGGAGCGTGCCTTCCGTAAGGTCATTGAATCCGCCTCGGCACGTTTCATTCCCGCCGGGAGAATTTCCGAAATCCGGCCCACTTCCCGGCGGAGGCCGCAAACTTAGCGAGAGAACGTGACCTTATAAGATAGCTTGATCCAGGCGACCCCCAAATAAGGGATATAAACCAACGCATCAGATTGCTTGTGGATGAACACAAGAGGGCGAAATGGGAGGAGCACCTAAGAGGTTGTAACCTCTCTATCGGTGTGGGTAAACTTTGGGCCACCGTAAGGTCCCTATCGAATCCGACTAAGCACAAAGGCAAAGTTTCCATCGCCTTTGGCGACAAAGTGCTGTCGGATGCGAAAAAATGCGCGAGCGCTTTCTGCCGACAATATACAATGCATCCTACGGTCGACAAAGATAGACGGAGAGCCAACAGACACGCACATAAACACAAATTCAGCGCGTCACCATTCACCATCACCGCTAGAGAGGTTGAGGACGCGCTAAACCATCCAAAGCAGTGGGCCCAGACGGCATAGCCATGCCGATGCTAAAAAACCTAGGGAAAGAGGGTTTCAAATATTTAGCGCATGTCTTCAACCTGTCTCTTTCCACCTTTGTCATACCCGAGAAATGGAAAATGGCCAAGGTGGTCCCGCTAATAAAGCGTGGGAAACCAGCTAACATAGGTGAGTCGTATCGTCCGATATATATGCTATCGCCAGTGGCAAAGACGCTTGAAACCATCTTGCTCCCTTATTTCCAAGCAAATTTGCAGCTAGCCCCTCATCAGGATGGCTTCAGAAAACTCCATAGCACCACCACCGCGCTAAATGCCATTAGCACCCAGCTAAATTGCGGCTTAAATCAATACCCCCACCATAGAACAGTACTCGTAGCGCTAGACCTATCAAAAGCTTTTGGTACGGTCAAACATGGCTCGTTACTGCAAGACCTGGAAGGGTCTACCCTTCCCTCATGTCTTAAAAGGTGGGCCGCAAATTATCTGGGTGGTCGGCAGGCTTCGGTGCAATTTAGAAACGAAACATCAAAACCAAGGAGAATTAAACAAGGGGTGCCACAGGGTGGTGTCCTATCCCCACTTTTGTTTAATTTCTACATATATAAGCTACCTTCACCACCGGAAGGAGTCACAATCGTTTCCTACGCCGATGACTGCACAGTAATGGCCACAGGCCCAGGCCCAAAGATCGATGCGCTATGCAATAAAATAAACGGCTACCTCCCTGATCTCTCCAGTTTTTTCGCCTCGCGAAACCTGGCATTATCACCGACTAAATCTTCCGCGACCTTATTTACAACATGGACGTCTCAAATGTCGACCATTTTGAACATCCACGTCGATGGCACTACGCTACCGACTGTCCTACACCCCAAAATCTTGGGTGTGACGTTTGATCAGGATCTACATTTTGGTGAGCACGCAGCCGCAATTGTTCCGAGAATTCAGAGCCGTAACAAAATCCTCAAATCCCTCGCTGGCAGTACCTGGGGAAAAGATAAAGAAATGCTCATGACTACATACAAAGCAATTAGCCAGCCGATTACGTGCTACGCGTCGCCCATATGGTCGCCAAGCCTAAAAATTACCCACTCGAAGAAACTACAGGCCTGCCAAAATACTGCCCTCAGAATCGCCACGGGCTTCTTCTTATGTCCCCAGAACACCATCTGCATAATGAGGCGAGAATACTCCCCATCAGGGAGAGAAATGAGATGCTTACCAAACAGTTCCTGTTGAATACCCAGAAATCTGGGCATCCCAACAGACATCTGATTGATGAACCAGCACCGCCTAGGGGCTTAAGGAGTGATCTCCGTAAGCATTTTGAGAAAATACGGCATTTGAGAACCAAGCCGTATGAAGTGAAAAAACACAAGCAGGTCCTTGGTGAACTCCATAAACAGGCGTCGGACCTTTATGCCGGGAATTGCCCGGTGAATCCAGTACTCAAAGAAAATTATCCAAAACACGCAGAAGAGGAACGCATACTCCCCAGGGAAACGCGTGTCCCTCTTGCTCAACTTCGTTCTGGATACTGTAACAGTTTAACTCTTACCTATCCAGAATCAACACCGACATACAAAATGTATACCCCGCTTGCCATGTGTCCCCACATGACACCAACCATCTCTTTAATTGTAATGTGGAACCAACGCCTCTAACACCCCTTTTCCTTATTTTCTTCTCATTGAAAAAAACTTATTTCTAAAATTTTGATGTTGCTTTGCCCGGGGGTGTGAACCCAGGGCATACGGTGTTGTAGGCGGAGCACGCTACCATCACACCACGGTGGCCGAAAAATGGCACATCAAATTTGATGGGACCGAAAAGGGTATAAGCGTCGAAAGCTTCATCTTTCGTGTTGAACGCATGCGGGAGCAACACAATATTTCCTACTTCCAGCTTTTCACGGACTTTCATAGTCTGGTTTCCGGCGGTGTCCTGAAGTGGTATTGGCAGGTCCTAGAGGACCATGCAGATGAGCCCGATTTCGGCTACTTTGATCTGAAGGCCGAGATGCTCAGCCACTTCAGGTCTGCTTAGTCCGACTATGAAATAATCCGTGAAATAATGGAGAGGAAACAGCTGCCCGCGGAAGCTTTCGACGACTTTTATGCCGAAGTCCACAACATGACGTTCCGTTTGCGGAAGAGGATCCCTGAGAGGGAGTTGGTTGGCATAATCAGGGGCAACCTCAAACCGTACCTGGCCAACTTGACCTTCGCCATAAAAATGGACTCGTTGGCGGAGCTCAAGTCGGAATGCAAGAGAGCCGAAAAGCTTATTAAAGAAAATAAAAGTAGGTCCAGGGTCGTTAATGAAATTCGTTTTGAACAGCCAGAGCATTTAGGGGAAACAAAAGTCGAAGCTTTTGATAGGAAGCCTCAGCGCCCACCCCAACACCAATCCCAATCCTTACCCCAACACCAAACTACAGCCAATCCCAATAGTGTTCGTCCTACTGTTAGTCCTGCATCTAAGTCGACTGTGAATTCCTTTTGTGCTTCTCCCTTCCACTTGATGTTGTGTTTTTCGTGTGGTATGCCGGTGGATCACTTTGTGAAAAACCCGGCAGGAGCACAAAAACCAAATAAATGTTCGTCCTCGTTCCACAATATGGTCTGTTTTGCTTGTGGTAGTGATTCTTCCTTTTGTGTTTTTAAGCCCAAGTAGGGAAACACCAGGCTGGCGGAGTTGCCCGGGGACTCCAGCCAGGAGACAGGCAACCCGGGAACACTCAAGTAAAAATTTTGAGGAGAAGGGATACGGAAAACAAGGAATAAGTGAAGCACGCAAGAATAACACCGGAAAAGAAGGAGATTAAAAGGGTACTCCAAAGAAAGCTAGAGTACGAAGAAGCGAGAAAGAGAATATTTTGTGATACAATAAATGCAATTAGGAAAAACAGAAATTTTACGAAGATAGAGAAAATGAGGGAAAAGAGGAAATATTTTAAAAGGTTGAAGAATAAAATAGTTTCAACAATTGTTACAGTGAAAGGAGATAATAGGTTTTTCGCCAAAACAAATATAGGAGGTCACGAGGTCCTGGCTCTCTTGGACTCAGGGGCGAGTGCCAGCTGCTTAGGCAAAGACTCAGCTGCACTCCTTCGGGGAAAGGAAGCCTTGATTGTGCCAATCAAGGGCCAAAATATTCGGACTGCCAACGGGAAGGAAACCACCGGGGTAGGGGTAATCAAGTTACCAGTTGTGTGGAATAACACCTCCAGGGAATTAGAGTTTTTGATTGTACCTGGTCTACAACAGGAGGTATACCTGGGGGTGGACTTTTGGAAGGCTTTCGGTATGAGTGTTGTGAGTAAGGGTGTGAGGGGTAGTGTGAATGGTGCCAGTATGGCGGAGCTCGTGCCCGCCGAGGGTGACTTGTCTTTTGGCGATGTGCAGCACGTTTTAACGCCGGAGCAAGATGATATGTTGGAGCGTATGAAGACCAAATTCCCGTCCTTCGCGGTATTGGGGTTAGGCCGGACAGACAAAGAGGAACACGTCATCGAGGTGGTGGACGAGAATCTGCCGGTCAAGCAACGCCATCATCCAATTTCGCCGGCCATACAAAAACTCATATATGCAGAGTTAGATCGAATGTTGGACATGGGAGTCATCGAGGAGTCCAACAGTAGTTTGAATTCCCCCGTATCACTGGTTATTAAAGGAACGAAGAATCGGCTTTGCCTGGATGCTCGCAAAGTGAATGAAAGAACTATAAAGGACGCATACCCCTTACCACATATTGATGGAATTTCGAGCCGCCTACAAAATACACGATATATTTCCACAATCGACTTGAAGAATGCTTTCTGGCAGATTCCCCTCGAGAGGAAATCACTGTCCCTGGCCGGCCCCTATACCAATTCACGGTCATGGCTTTCGAGTTGTGCAATGCGGCACAACGAATTTGTCGTCTCATGGACAAGGTCATTCCGGCCGCTTTACGTGAGTGTGTTTTTGTCGGGGATGGATGTATTGGGACAGACGCCAACAAAGTGGTAGCTGTGAGGGACTTCCCAGTTCCGAAAACCCCGAAGCAAAGAAAATTTTATATTCAATGTGATGCATCAACTGACGGAGTGGGAAGGGTTTTGTTCCAACTAGAATATGACCAGAATGAAAGACCAATTGCCCACGTTTCGGCAAAACTAAATAACGCGCAGAAAAACTACAGCATAACAGAAATCGAATGCTATGCTGCGATCGCGAGTGTTAAAAGATTCCGACCTTATTTGGAAGGAACCCCGTTCACCATCATAACTGATCATGCCAGCCTCAAATGGCTCATGAATCAGAAAGTCTTTCTGGGAGGTTGGAAAGGTGGATTTTGAAACTCCAGGGTTATGATTTCGATATCCAACATCGAAAAGGTGCGCAAAACGTGGTTCCCGACACACTCTCACGAATGCACATGGACGAAATACTGATGAACGACAGAGCCATCGACGTATGTCTCGAGTCACTGTGCTTCGAGTCGGATGAGTATACGGAGTTAAAGAAAATGGTGACCGAGAACAAGGACAAGTTACCTGACATATGTGTATCGGACGGCTACGTTTTCAAACGGACGCAATTCGACAGGGGAGATGATCTTCTAGCGGACCAGACCTGGAAGCTCTGGGTACCGTCGGAGTTGCGACCGGGGCTGGTAGAATCTTCTCACAGCTCACCGTCCGCTGGTCATGGTGGCATTCACAAAACACTATCCCGACTACGTCAAAAGTATTACTGGCCAGGTATGGCTACAGACGTATACGCACATATAAAAGATTGCGAAATTTGTAAAGTAAATATAACTCAAAACGTTTTTAAACAACCGATGATGGGTAAACGGAAGCTAACAGAACGACCTTTCCAGCGTCTTTTTATTGATTTTATGGGTCCCTATCCTCATTCTAGTGATAGTAACGTGTATGTCTTTGTTTGTCTAGATCACTTTCCTAAGTTTGTGTTTCTAAAACCTATGAGAAGGGCCACTTCAGCTGAGGTTATACAATTTTTAGAGAAAGAAGTCTTTCACGTGTTTGGAGTGCCCGAATATGTCCATTCGGATAACGGCAAACAATTCGTCTCGGTAATGTTCAAAGAGTTTTTGGAGAAGTAAGGCACGACACACGTGAAAACTGCATTTTAATCACCTCAGGGTAACGCTGCGGAAAGAGTTAACCGATCTGTGCTGCAGATAATTAGGTCCTTCATAAAGGGCAAACAAAAGAACTGGGACAAATGCGTCAGCGATGCCGCATTTGCACTACGCAGCGTTACTCACTCAGCCATCAACATGTCACCATACTATGCCACTTTCGGTATGCCTATGATACAGCATGCTGCATCATATGAGTTATACCGAAAGTTGGCGGCGTTGAAGGATGGTGACGTGGAGGTGGATACGGCTGGTGATAAAATGCTGCTCATAAGAAAAAGAGTTATGAAGGAGCTGAAGTTGGCCCATGATAGAAGTCAAAAGGTCTACGACACCAGAAGTACGGATGTGAAGTTTGATATTGGACAAGTGGTATATCGCCGAAACTTCAAACACAGTTCCCAAGCCGAAAATTACAACGCTAAATTAGCTCCAAAACAAGTCAAATGTATTGTTTTAAATGTTATAGGAAATTCAATGTATGAACTTGGCGACATCAATGGGAAAAAGATCGGCGTATACCACGCTAAAGACATTTTTTCAAAATAGTTTAATATTTTTTTCTGTAGTGCCAGTCCTTTTGTTATATGTTATTTATTTATTAATTGACGTAGTCTATTTATTTATTTAATTACGTATTTCATTTATTAACTCATTGCCGTATGTAATTATTTTTGTTAAATTATTTTATTTTTCTTAACTTTTTATTTATTTGATTATTTGTGTATTTATTTAATTTATTTATTTATTTTACATTTTTTTACCTACCTCACTATATGATATGTGATATTTTTTTTTATAAATTTTTTTTGCCAACTGTGATATTTTATTTTTTTTTATTAATTTTTTTTATCTGTGATATTTTATTTACTGAACATGTGAATGTATCAGTGTGAGCGGTCAAGGAACGAACCAAATGTATCTTTGTAGGTGTTCGTTTTTTGGAGCGGTAAGTGTAAATGTATGAGTGCAGGACTGTATGAACGTATCGGTGGAAAATACGGGAAAGCCGAAAAGAAGATTTAGCTTGTATAGGTAGGAATTTTCCGTTTCTGGGTAACGTTCCTTACCACGGCGGTGGCTATAAGAAGGGGGAAAATCAGCCAGCGGGCCAAAGTATCATTTTATCAGTGCCAGTGCGTGTAAGAGTAAAGTGTGAAATACTTAAAAATATTTTAATTACACCAAGTTTTTAGTGCGCGCTCAAACCGAAGTTAAAGCCTGTTCGCTAAATCGTTTGGCCAGCTAAAGCCTTTTTTAATTGAGTAGTGCGCGGCGAAATGTGTGTCGCGAACGTTAAAACCAAATGAATCTGGTTTGCCACCTAGCACCCGATCCTGACTATTGCAGCGGAAATGAGCTAAACAGAAGCAGAAATGTCGCAACAGCTAAAAACCAGGTAAGTCTAATGGTTTCCTTTGGCTGTGGATTTGTTTTTTTTTTCAACTTGGCATGCCATAGCAAATTTTCCAAGCAAGCCAAAAGCAAACTTGTATGCACGTATGCACGCCTACATACAGACATATGTATGTCGGTGAGCATATAATCATGCAGACAGCAAATATCATTATCCCCACCAATTTGTGACGCTAGCGATTTTGCAGGAATAACCTTCTTTTCGTATCCTAACAGGGCACACCCTGATGGAAAGCACCACTTTTTATTGGCAACGTACGGCAACAACCACCACACACGTCATTTTTAATTTGATGGCGCACGCCACAACAACAACCACACCATTTTTGTTATATTGGCGGCGCAACACCAACCATAACCGGTATTTATTTTTTTCTTGGCGACATACCGCCCAATAACACTACAACAACGTTTGTAAATTGGCGACAATAATTATTACGCATCGAAAAACACTACATTACATTTTTAATTTTACCGGCGCACACCCCACCAACAACAAAAACAACAAATTCCTCATAGTGGCGACATACCGCACAACGACAGAATCATCTACCAGAACTTTCAACTTGGCATATAGTATTTTTCACCGGCGACGTTGAGCCGCAACAACAACAGCAAAGACACAATAAACTTTTCAACCTCAATAGTAGTTTTCACGGGCGGCATTGAGCCGCAAACACAACAACACCCACGTCAACACCTACAACAAGAAAAAAGGTACTAGACGATTTTTGTCAAAACGACAATAGGGAAAAACACATGCAATATTAACAACGAAGCTGGTAGCAACATTTCCATATTTTTGGGGCTAGTTCACATACTAGGGCAACATAAACAACAACAAACACCGGAGGAGGGAGGAGCTTTTCCGGCAATACAACGGATGAGCATTGTTATTTTCATATTTTTTTTTCTTATATACCTTTACAATTATTATTCAAACATTGTCATAAGGGGCATAATTAGTTGGTAGGAAATGGACAAAAGGGGGCATTCTATTTCCGGGGCCAAGCATTTCTTTTTCGTGCATATAAAAATCTGAGTTTACTTTAACTCCATATTTCAGGAGTTAATGGTGGCACTTTTGCCTCCATCATTTTTTTTCTTTTCGTTTCTTCATTTTCTTAATTTTTCCCACTTCAGTTTGACATATAATTTTTTTTAGTATTTTCATATCTCCGTCTTCTGCCTTATACACATTTTTCTTTTACACGTGGTTTCTGCTATCTGTGGTAGCACCAAATTAGAATTTTAAAATTTTTGCCATTTTTTTTATATTTTTGTTTTATACTTACTTTTTATGATTATTGGCAATATCAATTCCAATATAAATTTTTTTAGCCTCACAAACCCGAGATTAGTAATGTTAGTGTGCCTTCCGCACCAAATGTTTTTTTTTTGGTAGAATACACGTTTTTTTTTATCTTCGCATTTGATCCCCACGCCGGTAGATTTGATACTACCAAAGCACTCATTACCAAAGACAACTAGCGAGTGATCTTGGTTGAGTGATTGAGGGTGTCTACCGTGAGCGTATGTATGTATGTTTTTGACTCTTGCCATTTCAGCGAATTCAGCGCATCCACTCAACTGCACCGGCGCCGTTGGAATACGAGTATATGGGTGAGTGAAAATTGAGCACAATATTTCTGCTAATACATACATTTGAATGTATGTACATTTATTAACATATGATGCCTGATCTTCTTGAGAAAATAGAAGAAAGAAACCTAAACGTAAGGAATATATGTACATGCATAACTACAAACATACACACCTTTTGTTTATAATATGCCAAACTGGTTTTTATACCTTTCATGAAAATGAAATGGTATATTAATTTCGTCACGAAACCCAAAATTGTAAGTCCTTAAAGGAATATAGATAGACCCAACATTAAGTATACCGAAATAATCAGGTTGAAGAGCTGAGTTGATTTAGCCATGTCCGTCTGTCCGTCTGTCTGTTTGTATGCAAACTAGTCCCTCAATTTTTGAGATATCTTGATAAAATTTGGTGAGCGGGTGTATTTGGGTGTCCGATTAGACATTTGTCGGAACCGGCCGGATCGGACCACTATAGCATATGTCCTCCATACAACCGATTTTTCAGAAAAAGAGGATTTTTGTCATATCTTACTCAATTTAACAGATTGAAGCTTCAAACTTCACCATATAATTTCGTATATTGCACACATTGTTGCCTGAAAAAATTGATGAGATCGGTCATATATATAGTATATATCCCCCACAACCGATTTTTCAGATAAGAAACCTTTCGTAATTACTGCCCTATTTTAAGAGCTAGAGGCTTCAAATTTCAACGAATGCTTACGTATATAGCATATATTGTTGTCTGAAGAAATCATAAAGATCGGTTGTATATATAGTATATATATGGTGGTATATATAGTATATATATATATATTTTCGCAATTTTAGCCCCATTTTAACAGCTAGAAGCTTCAAATTTCACCAAATGCTTACGTATATGGCCTATATTGTTGTCTGAAAAAATCATAGAGATCGGTTGTATATATAGTATATATCTCATTCAACCGATTGTTCAGATAAGAAACTTTTCGCAATTTCTACCCCATTTTAACAGCTATAAGCTTCAAATTTCACCGATTGCTTACGTATATAGTATATATTGTTGTTTCCAAAAATCATAGAGATCGGTGATATATATAATATATATATGATGGTATATATAGTATATATATAGTATATATATATTTTTTTTTGCGATTTCGGCCCCATTTTAACAGCTAGAAGCTTCAAATTTCACCAAATGCTTACGTGTATAGCATATATTGATGTCTGAAAAAATCATTGAGATCGGTGGTATACATAGTATATATCTCATACAACCGATTGTTCAGATAAGAAACTTTGCGCAATTTCTGCCCCGTTTTAACAGATAGAAGCTTCAAATTTCACCAAATGCTTACGCATATAGCATATATTGTTGTCTGAAAAAATCAAAGAGATCGGTGGTATATATATTATATACTTCATATAAACTGCCATTTTTGGCCCTTTTTTACGGCTAGAAGCTTCAAAATTCATCAAGTTTCATCAGATAGTTACGTTTAGGTCATATATTTTTGAAATACGTGATTCGTAGTCATAGTTTTTACATCCAGACCACAAAAAACGTGAAGCTTTCCATCCTCACACAAAGTACCTACCTATTTTTATAACTTTCATGAAAATGAAATGGTATATTAATTTCGTCACGAAACCCAAAATTGTAAGTCCTTAAAGGAAAATAGATAGACCCAACATTAAGTATACCGAAATAATCGGGTTGAAGAGCTGAGTTGATTTAGCCATGTCCGTCTGTCCGTCTGTCTGTTTGTATGCAAACTAGTCCCTCAATTTTTGAGATATCTTGATAAAATTTGGTGAGCGGGTGTATTTGGGTGTCCGATTAGACATTTGTCGGAACCGGCCGGATCGGAACACTATAGCATATATCCTCCATACAACCGATTTTTCAGAAAAAGAGGATTTTTGTCATATCTTACTCAATTTAACAGATTGAAGCTTCAAACTTCACCATATAATTTCGTATTTTGCACATATTGTTGCCTGAAAAATTTGATGAGATCGGTCGTATATATAGCATATATCCCCCACAACCGATTGTTCAGATAAGAAACTTTTCGTAATTACTGCCCTATTTTAACAGCTAGAGGCTTCAAATTTCAACGAATGCTTACGTATATAGCATATATTGTTGTCTGAAAAATCATAAAGATCGGTGGAATATATAGTATATATATGGTGGTATATATAGCATATATATATAGTATAATATATATATATTCGCAATTTTAGCCCCATTTTAACAGCTAGAAGCTTCAAATTTCACCGAATGCTTACGTATACGGCTTATATTGTTGTCTGAAAAAATCATAGAGATCGGTTGTATATATAGTATATATCTCATTCAACCGATTGCTCAGATAAGAAACTTTTCGCAATTTCTATCCCATTTTAACAGCTATAAGCTTCAAATTTGACCAATTGCTTACGTATATAGTATATATTGTTGTGTCAAAAAATCATAGAGATCGGTGATATATATAATATATATATGATGGTATATATTGTATATATATTGTATAAATATATTTTTTTTTGCGATTTCGGCCCCATTTAAACAGCTAGAAGCTTCAAATTTCACCAAATGCTTACGTTTATAGCATATATTGATGTCTGAAAAAATCATTGAGATCGGTGGTATACATAGTATATATCTCATACAACCGATTGTTCAGATAAGAAACTTTGCGCAATTTCTGCCCTGTTTTAACAGCTAGAAGCTTAAAATTTCACCAAATGCTTACGCATATAGCATATATTGTTGTCTGAAAAAATCATAGAGATCGGTGGTATATATATTATATACTTCATATAAACTGTCATTTTTGGCCCTTTTTTACGGCTAGAAGCTTCAAAATTCATCAAATTTCATCAAATACTTACGTTTAGGTTATATATTTTTGAAATACGTGATTCGTAGTCATAGTTTTTACATGCAGACCACAAAAAACGTGAAGCTTTGCATCCTCACACAAAGTACCTACCTATTTTTATACCTTTCATGAAAATGAAATGGTATATATTTTTTTCGTCCCGAAACCCAAAATTGTAAGTCCTTAAAGGAAAATAGATAGACCCAACATTAAGTATACCGAAATAATCAGGTTGAAGAGCTGAGTTGATTTAGCCATGTCCGTCTGTCCGTCTGTCTGTTTGTATGCAAACTAGTCCCTCAATTTTTGAGATATCTTGATAAAATTTGGTGAGCGGATGTATTTGGGTGTCTGATTAGACATTTGTCGGAACCGACCGGATCGGACTACTATAGCATATATCCTCCATACAACCGATTTTTCAGAAAAAGAGAATTTTTGTCATATCTTACTCAATTTAACAGATTGAAGCTTCAAACTTCACCATATAATTTCGTATATTGCACATATTGTTGCCTGAAAAAATTGATGAGATCGGTCGTATATATAGTATATATCCCCCACAACCGATTGTTCAGATAAGAAACTTTTCGTAATTACTGCCCTATTTTAAGAGCTAGAGGCTTCAAATTTCAACGAATGCTTACGTATATAGCATATATTGTTGTCTGAAAAAATCATAGTGATCGGTTGTATATATAGTATATATCTCATTCAACCGATTGTTCAGATAAGAAACTTTTCGCAATTTCTGCCCCATTTTAACAGCTATAAGCTTCAAATTTCACCGATTGCTTACGTATATAGTATATATTGTTGTGTCAAAAAATCATAGAGATCGGTGATATATATAATATATATATGATGGTATATATAGTATATATATAGTATATATTTTTTTTTTTGCGATTTCCGCCCCATTTTAAAAGCTAGAAGCTTCAAATTTCACCAAATGCTTACGTGTATAGCATATATTGATGTCTGAAAAATCATTGAGATCGGTGGTATACGTAGTATATATCTCATACAACCGATTGTTCAGATAAGAAACTTTGCGCAATTTCTGCCCCGTTTTAACAGCTAGAAGCTTCAAATTTTACCAAATGCTTACTCATATAGCATATATTGTTGTCTGAAAAAATCATAGAGATCAGTGGTATATATATTATATACTTCATATAAATAAATAAAAAAAAAAAAATTCATATAAACTGTCATTTTTGGCCCTTTTTTACGGCTAGAAGCTTCAACATTCATCAAATTTCATCAAATAGTTACGTTTAGGTCATATATTTTTGAAATACGTGATTCGTAGTCATAGTTTTTACATGCAGACCACAAAAAACGTGAAGCTTTGCATCCTCACACAAAGTACCTACCTATTTTTTATTTTATATTTATCTTAAAAATTGTTTAGATATGTTCAAATTTCACCAAATGTTTACGTGTATAGCATATACTGTTGTCTAAAAAAATCATAGAGACCGGTGGTATATATAGTATATATCTCATACAACCGATTGTTGAGATAAGAAACTTTGCGCAATTTCTTCCTCATTTTAACAGCTAGAAGCTTCAAATTTCACCAAATGCTTACGTGTATAGCATATATTGTTGTCTGAAAAAATCGTTGAGATCGGTGGTATATATAGTATATATCTCATACAACCGATTGTTCAGATAAGGAACTTTGCGCAGTTTCTGCCCCATTTTAACAGCTACAAGCTTCAAATTTCACTAAATGCTTACGTATATAGCATATATTGTTGTATGAAAAAATCATAGAGATCGGTTGTATATATATTATATACCCCATATAAACTGTATTTTTTTGCCCCTTTTTTACGGCTAGAATCTTCAAAATTCATCAAATTTCATCAAATAGTTACGTTTACGTCATATATTGTTGAAATACGTGATTCGTAGTCATAGTTTTTACACGCAGACCACAAAAAACCTGAAACATTGCATCCTCACACGAAGTACCTACCTATTTTTTATTTTATATTTATCTTAAAAATCGTTTAGGTATGTATATCTGTTCATTATATATTTCTTATCTTATACATCCGATTATTCGGAGATTACGAACGGCATAAGATTATTGTTCAGCCCCATTCATGAAAGGTATGAAGTCTTCGGCACAGCCGAAGACTGTCCCGTCCTTACTTGTTTTGCTTTACTTTGGTGACCTACTTTTGTTTTATACAAAATTGATCTTATATTTACTTGAGCGGTTGCGATAGGTCAGGGATTAGGGTTCTTGATTTTTTTTGTTCGCCCTCTCAGTCTAGTTTGTTTGAATTTCATATAAGACGTTAGGGTGGTTCATACATTTTAATGTCACTAGTATAAGAAAACCCACCTCTTGGGTTTTTTTTGTATGTTTTTCGGTAAAAACAATTGTATTGAATTAAGTTGAATTCCAATCATATATTATTATTTTGTATTGCTTTCCCTTTTTTTATTTACATTTTTTTCAAACAATTTGGCTAAATTGAATTGAAGTTAAATCAGATATTGTCATGTTATTTTATTTCTTTTGAAATTTAATTTTAATAAAATTTTGAAATGTATGGATGAAAACATATATTTCTAATCATGCAGGGCTAAATTCCCATTTTTGGTGTTGGTGCTGCGCTTGTGCGTGGCAAGGTAAGATGAAGGTGAGTGTTTAGGGAAAATGACAGATTGACAGGGGACAGACTAGTGTCAGGATTGGGGGCGCTGTAAGTATATAGGAGTCAGCACAGCGCCCACGGTGCGGTGCAAGTTGCACTGCAGAGGGAGGGTGGACTCCACCTGACAGGACAGGCCTTCATCTTTTTTTTTCTGCACCTTATGCTTTCCCCTCTATAATTTTGCCCCTCACGTTTCTTTCTCTCTTTTTCAGCTTTTTCTCTCCTTTCTATACACATGCAGGTATGAATCCTCTTTTTGTTCATGTGGCTGCGGGTGAGGTCGGTGGTGCAATACTCCGCCCAAGACGACGAGCTAGCCTGGGCCCGCAAGCATACCTGCTTGCCGCCGCTCCTCACCACCCAAACAGTCAGCCACGTAACACACCGCTCACTTTTAAAAGAATGTAATTTAAAAATTTTGCAAGCTGTAATTTGGCAGTCGTTGAAGATATCATAATGAGATTTGGCAGAAACGTTACTACTATTAATATATGTATGCTTAATGAAAATTAGCAAAATCGGAGAACGACCACGCCCACTTTTAAGAAAAATTGTTTTTAAGTCACATTTTAACAAAAAATTTAATATCTTTAGAGTATATAAGTAACTTATGTCAACATTCAACTCCAGTAATGATATGGTGCAACAAAATACAAAAATAAAAGAAAATTTAAAAATGGGCGTGGCTCCGCCCTTTTTCATTTCATTTGTCTAGGATACTTTTAATGCCATAAGTCGAACAAAAATTTACCAATCCTTGTGAAATTTGGTAGGGGATTAGATTCTAGGACGATAACGGTTTTCTGCGAAAAAGGGCGAAATTGGTTTGAAGCCACGCCCAGTTTTTATACACAGTCGACCGTCTGTCCTTCCGCTCGGCCCTTAACAGGACAACTTGAGCAAAAATCGATATATCTTTACTAAACTCAGTTCCCGTACTTATTTGAACTCACTTTGTATTGGTATAAAAAATGTCCGAAAATCGACTGTGACCACGCCCACTTTTTCGATATCTAAAATTACGAAAAATGAAAAAAATGCCATAATTCTATAAGAAATACGAAAAAGGGGATGAAACATGGTAATTGGATTGGTTTATTGACGTAAATTATAACTTTAGAAAAAAACTTTGTAAAATGGTTGTAACACCTACCATATTAAGTACAAGAAAATGAAAAATGTTTGCAGGGCGAAATCAAAAGCTCTCGGAATCTTGGCAGGAATACTATTCGTGGTATTATATATATATAAATAAATTAGCGGTACCCGACCGATGATGTTCTGGGTCACCCTGGTCCACATTTTGGTCAATATCTCGAAAATGCCTTCACATATACAACTACCACCACTCCCTTTTAAAACCCTTTATTCCTTTAATTTGATACCCATATCGTCCACCTATAGAACTAAGGCCCACTCCCTTTTAAAATACTCATTTACACCTTTCGTTTGATACCCATATTGTACAAACGCATTCTAGAGTCACCCCTGGTCCACCTTTGTGGCGATAGCTGGAAAAGCCTTCCACCTATAAACCAAAGGCCAACTCCTTTTTAAATACTCATTTACACCTTTCATTTGATACCCATATCGTACAAACAAATTCTAGAGTCACCCCTGGTCCAGGTTTATGGCGCTATCTTGAAAAGGCGTCTACCTATAGAACTAAGGCCCACTCCCTTTTAAAATACTCATTAACACCTTTCATTTTGTCTCCATAGCTCTCAACTGAGTATGTAATGTTCGGTTACACCCGAACTTAACCTTCCTTACTTGTTTATTTTATATTTATCTTAAAAATCGTTTAGATATGTTCAAATTTCACCAAATGCTTATGTGTATAGCATATATTGTTGTCTGAAAAAATCATTGAGATCGGTGGTATATATAGTATATATCTCATACAACCGATTGCTTGCGTATATAGTATATATTGTTGTGTGAAAAAATCATAGAGATCGGTGATATACATAATATATATATGATGGTATATATAGTATATATACATTTTTTTTTGCAATTTCAGCCCCCTTTTAACAGCTAGAAGCTTCAAATTTCACCAAATGCTTACGTATACAGCATATATTGTTGTCTGAAAAAATCATAGAGATCGGTGGTATTTATATTATATACCCCATATAAACGGTCATTTTTGCCCCTTTTTTACGGCTAGAAGTTTCAAAATTCATCAAATCGTTACATTTACGTCATATGTTGTTGAAATACGTGATTCGTTGTCATAGTTTCACATGCAGACCACAAAAACCGTGAAGCTTTGCATCCTCACACAAAGTACCTACCTATTTTTATACTCAGTTGAGCAGAGCTCACAGGGTAAATTAACTTTGATTGGATAACGGTTGGTTGTACAGGTATAAAGGAATAGAGATAGATATAGACTTCCATATATCAAAATCATCAGTATCGAAAAAAATTTGATTGAGCCACGTCCGTCCGTCCCTTAACACGATAACTTGAGTATATTTCGAGGTATCTTGATGAAATTTGGTATGTACGTCCCTGGACACTCATCTCAGATCGCTACTTAAAATGAACAATATCGGACTATAACCACGCCTACTTTTTCGATATCGAATATTTCGAAAAACCGAAAAAGTGCGATAATTCATTACCAAAGACGGATAAAGCGATGAAACTTGGTGGTGGGTTGATATTTTGACGCAGAATAGAAAATTAGTAAAATTTTGGACAAGGGGCGTGGCACCGCCCACTTTTAAAAGAAGGTAATTTAAAAACTTTGCAAGCTGTTATTTGGCAGTCGTTGAAGATATCATTATGAAATTTGGCAGGAATGTTACTCTTATTACTATATGTCTGCTTAATAAAAATTACCGGAATCGGAGATTGACCACGCCCACTTTTAAAAAAAAAGTTTTTTAAAGTCAAATTTTAACAAAAAATTTAATATCTTTACATTATATAAGTAACTTATGTCAACATTCAACAACAGTAATGATATGGTGCAACAATATACAAAAATAAAAGAAAATTTAAAAATGGGCGTGGCTCCGCCCTTTTTCATTTCATTTGTCTAGGATGCTTTTAATGCCTCAAGTCGAACAAAAATTTACCAATCATTGTGAAATTTGGTAGGGGCTTAGATTCTAGGACGATAACTGTTTTCTGTGAAAAAGGGCGAAATTGGTTTGAAGCCACGCCCAGTTTTTATACACAGTCGACCGTCTGTCCTTCCGCTCGGCCCTTAACAGGATAACTTGAGCAAAAATCGATATATCTTTTTTTATTACGATCTGAACTCACTTTGTATTGGTATAAAAAATGTCCGAAAATCGACTGTAAATACGCCCACTTTTTCGATATCTAAAATTCCGAAAAATGAAAAAAAATGCCATAATTCTATACGAAATACGAAAAAAGGGATGAATCATGGTAATTGGATTTGTTTATTGACGTAAAATATAACTTTAGAAAAAAACTTTGTAAAATGGTTTTAACACCTACCATATTAAGTACAAGAAAATGAAAAATGTCTGCAGGGCGAAATCAAAAGCCCTTGGAATCTTTCCAGGAATACTATTCGTGGTATTATATATATAAATAAATTAGCGGTACCAGGCCGATGATGTTCTGGGTCACCCTGGTCCACATTTTGGTCGATATCTCGAAAACACCTTCACATATACAACTACCACCACTCCCTTTTAAAACCCTTTATTCCTTTAATTTGATACCCATATCGTACAAACACATTCTAGAGTCACCTCTGGTTCACCTATAGAACTAAGGCCAACTCCCTTTATAATACTGTCACGGATATTAATATCACTAAGTTATACCATCACTAAGGCGATGCCAAGGGCACGATAAGCAGTATTTACGTCAATAATCAAATCATGTATACACATATATAAGGCAACCGAAAGATGTCACATACAGATGCATTTACTTATACGCCTATGTATGCGCGAGAGACTGTAAACTACAAACATTCACATCAATAATTCAATCATTATGTATCTACATAAACGAATAAATAATTGCGTCTACACATATGTACGTATACGAGCAGCGGAGCGGCAATGCACAAACACATGCATATATCTTATCTGAGTTGTCACAAGAGAGAGCAATGAGTTGTGCACGTAGTTGTGGCTGGCGATTTTGTAGCCGAAACTAACTAGTAACTTCTGGAAATCGAAAAGCCTAGAAGTATGCAGCGTAAACTATAAAAGCGGGGCAGGCGAGTAAGAAGTAATTCAGTTTGATTTGAGTTGTCAAGCAGTTTGATTAAGACGATATCTAGCGAGCAATAGCAGTGTTATTTTGAATAGTAGAGTTTCATTGAGCTATCAATCAGTGTGGTTATTAAGCAAGCTATTCGTTGCACAGGTTGTTATTGTGAAGTACTTTAATAAAGGCCATTTTGCATTATTACAAATTGGAGTTATTTATTCAACAGTTTAGCGATACGAACGTTGGCAGTAGTTTGCAAATAAGAGCATTTGCAGTAAATTCGTTACAATTGGTGTCAGAAGAGGAATTGTTGAATAAATTCCAGAGGACAACAAGGACATGGCAAAGTTCAGTGAATTGAAGATCCAGCAACTGAAGAGGGAGTTGGAGAGCCGTGGATTGAATACACGCGGCGTTAAACTTAAACTTCAGGCACGGCTACGAGAGGCAATGGAAGTAGAAGGAATTGACGTGGAAGAGTATGACTTTCATCTTGATGTCGAGGAAATAACAAAAATGGAAGAGACAGTTACGCAGACAGTTACGAGCACAAACTTGAACATGATTTTGGCTGCAATATCTGCTCAAACATCGACAATGGCATCTCAACTGGAATCACAGGAGACACGTATAACATCCAAGATGGAAACTCAACTGGAAGAACAGAAAACATATATGGCATCCAAGATGGAATCACAGGAGACACGTATAACATCTAAGATGGAAACTCAACTGGAAGAACAGAAAACATATATGGCATCCAAGATGGAATCACAGGAGACACATATTGCAGAAATGTCGTCAGAAATAACATCGAAGATAGAAGCACAAGAAACACGGATATCCGAAATGTCGGCGCAAATTTCAGCACAGATATCATCGCAGATCTCTGCTCAACTGGAAGTACAAGAAGGACGAATTTCCTCGAAGTTGGAGGCGCAAGATAAAAAATTTTACAGTTTGAAGAAAAAATCGAGGCCGAGGTGGATGCTTTGAGAGGACGTATCGAGCATTTGCAACTAAATCGCCCAGCAGTTTCAACGAGTAATCCAATGGTAAAGACACCATCCTTTGACGGTTCTGTTCCTTTTCAGGTCTTTAAGCTACAGTTTGAGAAGACCGCAGCAGTGAACCAATGGAATGCTTAAGATAAAGTTGCAGCTCTGTTCGTGGCACTGAAAGGTCCTGCCGCGGAAATCTTACAGACTATTCCAGAGTACGAACGGAACAGTTATGACGCATTGATGGCTGCTATAGAACGGCGATACGGAAGCGAACACAGGAAACAGATATTTCAAATAGAATTGCAAAACCGCTACCAAAAAGCTAACGAGACTTTGCAGGAGTTTGCTTCGGATATTGAAAGATTGGCTCATCTTGCAAATGCGGATGAACCCGTGGAATACACGGAAAGAGTGAAGATTCAGAGCTTTATAAATGGCATACGGGACGTCGAAACGAAGCGAGCCACATACGCGAACCCAAAGCAAACATTTTTTGAAACGGTATCCCATGCATTGACTCAGGAAACGGCGTCATTATTGAGTAAACCAGCATACAAAGCTCATCGTGTGGAAGTAGATACAATTTTGGAAGCTCTGAAGGGATCACAACAAAAAAATGCCGGAGTTATGATATGTTTCAAGTGCGGTAACCCAGGTCACATTGTACGTCATTGCAGTAGCAATTCCAATAGTTCCAACAATGTGGGTGGCCGTAAACGCAGAGCTGAAGGAGACGAGCAAATCTCCAAATCCACTCAATCGTTAAACTAAAGCGAGTCAGCCGCAAGGGGCGACAGCTGGCTCCTTCAATTGAATGCCCCATAATCTCTATCTCGCAAATTGGAAGAAGGTCAAGCAATCTTACTGTCGGAGGACATATGGATGGAAAGGAACGTTTACTGACTGTAGATACGGGAGCATCCCATTCCATCATTCGATCAGATTTAGTCAACAAGAAGATAAGGCCATTGCTTGGAGCAAGATTACGTACAGCCACGGGAGAGGACACCCAGGTAATTGGAGAAGTAGAATGTGAAGTAGCAATTGGGAACGTCACGGTACTTCACAATTTTATAGTGGCAGGTATTGTTGATGAAATCATAATTGGAGTGGACTTCTTAGTCAACCAAGGCATCAACATCGATACGCAAAGCAAGACGATGCGATATAAGAACATGGATGTGCCACTTAATTTCGGCTACGAGAGAGGCTACAGCAGTAAACGAGTGCTGGTGGAAGAGAGTCAGCAAATACCACCAAAATCAGAAGCAGTCATCTGGGCAAAGGTAGATGGAGATTGTGGGACAAACAAATTGTGGGTTGTCAAAGCAGCAAATAAATCAGCACTGAACATACTTGTAGGAAAAACCCTGGCTATAACAAAACAAGATGGACGTATTCCGGTAAGAGTACTCAATGAGTTCAAGTCACCATTTAATTTGACCAAAGGAGCTATTTTGGGAGATGCCAAGAGGCCGAAGTAGTTATTAACTGTGAACAGCTCCAGGAATACGTTTCATCTAGTAATACTGATCTTTCAAATGATATCACGGCATGGACGCATGGGCTAGAGGAAGCCTATCAGAGTAAGGCAAAACAACTGCTCATAAAATACGCGAATATATTTGACCAGGATGGTTCCAAACCAGGCCGCACCAATGTTGTGAAACATCAAATTGACACTGGAGATGCGAGGCCGATCCTTCAAGCTCCACGTAGTGTTCCACTGGCGAAGCAGGAAGTTGTGAGTCAAATCATACAAGAAATGAGTGACAGTGGCGTCATCGAACCATCAGCTAGTCCATGGAGCTCACCGGTAGTACTTGTAAAGAAGAAGGATGGAAAAATGAGGTTTTGCGTGGACTACCGAAAGTTGAATGACGTTACGAAAAAGGATAGCTACCCGTTACCAAGAATTGACGACACTCTGGACTCGCTATCTGGTACGAAATGGTTTTCCACACTGGACTTGAAAAGTGGCTACTGGCAAGTTGAGGTGAAGGAGGAATATAAAGAGAAAACAGCCTTCAGTGTCGGTGATGGTCTTTGGGAATTTACAGTGATGCCTTTTGGACTTTGCAATGCACCAACTACTTTTGAGAGACTCATGGACCAGGTACTGAAAGGACTACATTGGAAAACATGCTTGGTGTACCTGGACGACATCATCGTATTGGGCAAGAGTTTTGATGAACATCTTAAAAACTTGGAGGAAGTTTTCCAGAGAATAGCTGGCGCTGGTCTGAAGTTAAGTCCCAAAAAGTGTACGCTGTTTAAAAAGGAAGTAAATTATTTGGGCCACAAGGTAACGACAGAAGGTGTCTGTACAGCGAATGAAAGGATAGAGGCAATAAAGGATTGGCCAAGACCACAGAATCTGCATGAATTGAGAAGTTTCCTTGGGTTGTGCACATATTACCGCCGATTTGTACCAAATTTTGCCAGCGTAGCCCATAGTCTCCACGAGCTAACAAGGAAAAATAAAGCTTTTGAATGGAAGAGGGACCAAGAAGTAGCTTTCCAAACATTGAAAGAGCAGTTGTGCACTGCCCCAATGTTGGCATACCCGATTCCAGGAGCAACGTTTATTCTAGATACAGATGCGAGCGGATATGCTATAGGAGGCGTTTTATCACAACTGGACGATGGACAAGAGAAGGTAGTTGCATATTACAGCCGTTCAATTGGAAAACCAGAGAGGAACTTTTGCGTTACACGGAGAGAGCTGTTGGCATTGGTAGAGTGCATTAAACATTTTCACAAATACCTCTACGGCCAGCGATTCCGTGACAGGACAGATCACGCAGCGTTGAAATGCCTTCTGCAGTTCCGTAATCCGGAAGGACAATTGGCACGGTGGATCGAGCGACTACAAAGCTATGACTTTTCCATTGAGCATCGAAAAGGTAGTACCCATGGAAATGCTGATGCAATGTCACGAAGACCATGTAGTCTGGAATGCAAGCACTGCTCAAAGGCCGAGGCTAAAGAGGAAATTATAGATGTCCGGCTAATGACTATAACGTGTACGGATGAATGGGACAAGGAACAACTAAGAAAGTGTCAGCTAGAAGATACAGATCTGTCACATGTTATGCAAGGGCTCGAACGAAACGAAAGACCAAGCAGAGAGGAGATGTCAGCAGAGAGTCCTATTGCGAAGTCATATTGGGCACAGTGGAACAGTTTAGAATTGATATCCGGTTGCTTGCATTGAGTATGGGAGAGTGAGGATGGTCATTGCAAGAAGAAACTGATAGTTGTTCCCAGGAAGAGGATTCCTGACGTGCTCAGCGAGCTGCACAATGGTCCAAGTGGAGGTCATCTTGGAATCACGAAGACACTCGAAAAAATTAAGCAGAGATTCTATTGGGTTGGTTGCCGTCAGTCGGTCACCGAGTGGATTGCCAACTGCGAGGTATGCAACAGAGCGAAAGGGCCCAAAACCCGAAGTCATGGCCAGATGAAACAGTATATTTCAGGTGCACCATTTGAAAGGATCGCCATGGATGTCGCAGGTCCATTTCCTACTAGCAACCGCGGAAACAAATACGTACTGGTGGTTATGGATTATTTCAGTAAATGGCCAGAGGTATACCCAATCCCAAACCAAGAAGCAGAAACAGTAGCAGAAGTGGTTAAAAACGAATGGGTTGCAAGGTATGGTGTACCAATGGAGTTACATTCTGACCAAGGCAGAAATTTTGAATCAGCTGTGTTCCAAGAAATGTGCAAGAAGTTGGGCATTCGAAAAACATGGACAACTGCATTGCATACTCAGTCCGATGGTATGGTGGAACGCTTCAATAGAACATTGGAGGAGCATTTAAGGAAAGTTGTAGACAAGTACCATAAGGACTGGGATACACACATATCATTATTCTTGATGGCCTACCGATCGGCAGTACATGACACAACGGGCCAAACTCCCGCAAAGGTAATTTTTGGCAATTACCTTCGACTGCCAGCTGATTTGAAGTATGGGATAGATGCCGATGCGGAGAGGAATGTCAAGAAATCCACTGGTGTCTTGGAAGAAGAGCTGAGAGAGATACACGATCTGGTAAGGCAACGAGCAAAGATTATGAGTGACAAGATGAAAGCGAGGTACGATAAGGAGATTTGGTGCTGCTATACAACCCACAACGGAAAAAAGGTTTGTCCCCGAAATTGCAGTGTAACTGGGAAGGCCCATACAAAAGTTGTAAAACGGATCAACGATGTAGTGTAAGTTCAAATTCACCAAATGCTTACGTGTATAGCAAGTATTGTTGTCTGTAAAAATCATAGGGATCGGTGGTATATATAGTATATATCTCATACAACCGATTGCTTACGTATATAGTATATATTGTTGTGTGAAAAAATCATAGAGATCGGTGATATGTATAATATATATATGATGGTATATATAGTATATATACATTTTTTTTTGCAATTTCAGCCCCCTTTTAACAGCTAGAAGATATCATAATGAAATTTGGCAGGACCGTTGCTACTATTACTATATGTATGTTTAATGAAAATTAGCAAAATCGGAGAACGACCACGCCCACTTTAAAAAAAAAATTTTTAAGTCAAATTTTAACAAAAAATTTAATATCTTTACATAATATAAGTAACTTATGTCGACATTCAACTCCGGTAATGATATGGTGCAACAAAATACAAAAATAAAAGAAAATTTAAAAATGGGCGTGGCTCCGCCCTTTTTCATTTCATTTGTCTAGGATACTTTTAATGCCATAAGTCGAACAAAAACTAACCAATCCTTGTGAAATTTGGTAGGGGCTTAGATCCTAGGACGATAACTGTCTTCTGTGAAAAAAGGCGAAATCGGTTGAAGCCACGCCCAGTTTTTATGCACAGTCCACCGTCTGTCCTTCCGCTCGGCCGGGAACACGATAACTTGAGCAAATATCGATATATCTTTACTAAACTCAGTTCCCGTACTTATCTGAACTCACTTTGTATTGGCATACAAATTTACCGAAATCCGACTATGACCACGCCCACTTTTTCGATATCGAAAAGTACGAAAAATGATAAAATGCGATAATTCTATACCAAATACGAAAAAAGGATGAAACATGGTAATTGGATTGGTTTATTGACGTAAAATATAACTTTAGAAAAAAACTTTGTAAAATGGTTGTGACACCTACCATATTAAGTAGAAGAAAATGAAAAATTTCAGCTGGGCTAAATCAAAAGCCCTTGGAATCTCGGCAGGAATACTATGATGTTCTGGGTCACCCTGGTCCACATTTTGGTCGATATCTCGAAAACGCCTTCATATATAGAACTACCACCACTCCCTTTTAAAACCCTTTATTCCTTTAATTTGATACCAATATCGTACAAACACATTCTAGAGTCACCCCTGGTCCACCTATAGAACTAAGGCCCACTCCCTTTTAATATACTCATTTACACCTTTCGTTTGATACCCATATTGTACAAACAATTCTAGAGTCATCCCTGGTCCACCTTTATGGCGATATCTCGAAAACGCTTCCACCTATAGAACTAAGGTCCACTCCCTTTTAAAATACTCTTTAATACCTTCCATTTCATACACATGTCATACAAACACATTCCAGGGTTACCCTAGGTTCATTTTCCTATATGGTGATTTTCCCTTATTTTGTCTCCATATCTCTCAAATGAGTATGTAATATTCGGTTACACCCGATCTTAGCCTTCCTTACTTGTTTATTTTATATTTATCTTAAAAATCGTTTAGATATGTTCAAATTTCACCAAATGCTTACGTGTATAGCATATATTGTTGTCTGAAAAAATCATTGAGATCGGTGGTATATATAGTATATATCTCATACAACCGATTGTTCAGATAAGAAACTTTTCGCAATTTCTTCCCCCTTTTTAACAGCTATAAGCTTAAAATTTCACCGATTGCTTACGTCTATAGTATATATTGTTGTGTGCAAATATCATAGAAATCGGTGATATACATAATATATATATGATGGTATATATAGTATATATATATAGTATATATATATAGTTTTTTTGCAATTTCAGCCCCATTTTAACAGCTATAAGCTTCAAATTTCACCAAATGCTTACGTATATAGTATATATTGTTGTCTTGAAAAATCATAGAGATCGGTGGTATATATATTATATACCCTATATAAACTGTCATTTTTGCCCCTTTTTTAGGCTAGAAGCTTTAAAATTCATCAAATTTCATCAAATAGTTACGTTTACGTCATATGTTGTTGAAATACGTGATTCGTAGTTATAGTTTTTACATGCAGATCACACAAAAACGTGAAGCTTTGCATCCTCACACAAAGTACCTACCTATTTTTATACTCAGTTGAGCAGAGCTCACAGAGTATATTAACTTTGATTGAATAACGGTTGGTTGTACAGGTATAAAGGAATCGAGACAGATATAGACTTCCATTTATCAAAATCATCAGCATCGAAAAAAAATTTGATTGGGCCATGTCCGTCCGTCCGTCCGCCCGTTAACACGATAACTTGAGTAAATTTTGAGGTATCTTGATGAAATTTGGTACGTAGGTTCCTGGCTACTCATGTCAGATCGCTATTTAAAATGAACAATATCGGACTATAACCACGCCCACTTTTTCGATATCGAAAATTTCGAAAAACCGAAAAAGTGCGATAATTAATTACCAAAGATGGATAAAGCGATGAAGCTTGGTAGGTGGGTTGAACCTATGACGCAGAATAGAAAATTAGTAAAATTTTGGACAAGGGGCGTGGCACCGCCCACATTTAAAAGAAGGTAATTTAAAAATTTTGCAAGCTGTAATTTGGCCGTCGTTGAAGATATCAAAATGAAATTTGGCAGCAACGTTACTACTATTACTATATGTATGCTTAATGAAAATTAGCGGAGAACGACCACGCCCACTTTTAAAAAAAAATTTTTTTTTAGTCAAATTTTAACAAAAAATTTAATATCTTTACATTATATAAGTAACTTATGTCAACATTCAACACCAGTAATGATATGGTGCAACAAAATACAAAAATAAAATAAAATTTAAAAATGGGCGTGGCTCCGCCCTTTTTCATTTCATTTGTCTAGGATGCTTTTAATGCCTCAAGTCGAACAAAAATTTACCAATCATTGTGAAATTTGGTAGAGGCTTAGGTTCTAGGACGATAACTGTTTTCTGTGAAAAAGGGCGAACTCGGTTGAAGCCACGCCCAGTTTTTATACACAGCCGACAGTCTGTCCTTCCGCTCGGCAATTAACGCGATAACTTGATCAAAAATCGATATATCTTTACTAAACTCAGTTCCCGTACTTATCTGAACTCACTTTGTATTGGTATAAAAAACGGGCGAAATTCGACTGTGACCACGCCCACTTTTTCGATATCTAAAATTACGAAAAATGAGAAAAAATTCCATAATTCTATACCAAATACGAAACAAGGGATGAAACATGGTAATTGGATTGGTTTATTGACGCAAAATATAACTTTAGAAAAAACTTTGTAAAATGGATGTGACACCTACCATATTCAGTAGAAATGAAAAGTTCTGCAGGGCGAAATCAAAACCTCTTGGCAGGAATACTGTTCGTGGTATTACATATGTAAATAAATTAGTGGTACACGACAGATGATGTTCTGGGTCACCCTGGTTCACATTTTGGTCGATATCTCGAAAACGCCTTTACATATAAAACTAAGGGCCACTCCATTTTAAAGCCCTCATTAATACATTTAATTTGATACCCATATCGTACAAACGCATTCTAATGTCACCCCTGCTCGACCTTTATGGCGATATCTCGAAAAGGCGCCCACCTATAGAGCTCTTTTAAAATACTCATTAACACCTTTCATTTGGTACCCATATCGTACAAACAAATTATTATCACCCCTGGTCCACTCTTATGGCGATATCTCGAAAAGGCGTCCACCTATAGAACGAAGGATCACTCCGTTTTAAAATACACATTAACACCTTTCATTTGATTCCCATATCGTACAAAGAAATTCTAGAATCACCCCCGGTCCACCTTTATGGCGATATCTCGAAAAGGCGTCCACTTATAGAACTATGGCCCACTCCATTTTAAAATTCTCTTTAGTACCTTCCATTTGATACCCATGTCATACAAACACATTCCAGGGTTACCTTGGGTTCATTTTCCTACATGGTGATTTTCCCTTATTTTGTCTCCAAAGCTCTCAGCTGAGTATGTAATGTTCGGTTACAGCCGAACTTAGCCTTCCTTACTTTTTTTGACTTAGTTCTGTTAAATATGTTTTTAAGGGTACTTGAAGGCTTGTGATATTTTTATTTTCTCTTTATCGTAGCAATCTGGCATCATTAGGCGTTCAGATGAATGGGGTACGTAAGTTACCGATTTGAATGTTTTGGGTTTTGTCTTGAATTTGATGCTGAATATTGTATTTTGATCTTTTAATTAGGGAGTTTATAATATCGTCTGGGAAGTCATTTCGTTTTAATAAATATTTTATTTCGTCCGTAATCGCCTTCAAACTTCACCATATACTTTCGTATATTGCACATATTGTTGTATGAAAAAATTGATGAGATCGGTCGTATATATAGCACACAGCAGATTGTTCAAATAAGAAACTTTTCGTAATTACTGCCCTATTTTAAGAGATAGAGGCTTCAAATTTCGACGAACGCTTACGCATATAGCATATATTATTGTCTGAAAAAATCATAAAGATCGGTGGTATATATAGTATATATAGGTGGTATATATAGTTGTTGTTGTTGTTGTTGTAGCAATGCTCGCCCCACCTAATAGCCGCGACCGATCACAAATTGTCATCAATATCCTCTAACGGGAGTCCAAGGAAACTTGCCGTTTCAACAGGGGTGGACCATAAGGAAAGGGGTGTTAGAGGCGTTGGTTCCACATTACAATTAAAGAGATGGTTGGTGTCATGTGGGGACACATTGCAAGCAGGGCATACATTTTGTATATATAGTATATATAGGTGGTATATATAGTATTTTTTTTGAAATTTCAGCCCCATTTTAACAGTTAGAAGCTTCAAATTTTATCAAATGCTTACGTGTATAGCATATATTGATGTCTGAAAAAATCATAGAGATCGGTGATATATATAGTATATATCTCATACAACCGATTGTTCAGATAAGAAACTTTGCGCAGTTTCTGCCCCATTTTAACAGCTAGAAGCTAAAAATTTTACCAATTGCTTACGTATATAGCCTATATTGTTGTCTGAAAAAATCATAGAGTTCGGTGGCATATATATTATATACTCCATATAAACTGTAATTTGTGCCCCTTTTTTACGGCTTCATTTCATCAAATAGTTACGTTTACGTCATATATTCTTGAAATACGTGATTCATAGTCATAGTTTTTACATGCAGACTACAAAAAACCTGAAACTTTGCATCCTCACACAAAGTACCTACCTATTTTTATACTCTGTTGAGCAGAGCTCACAGAGTATAATAACTTTGATTGGATAACGGTTGGTTGTACAGGTATAAAGGAATCGAGATAGATATAGACTTCCATATATCAAAATCATCAGTATCGAAAAAAAATTTGATTGAGCCATGTCCGTCCGTCCGTTAACACGATAACTTGAGTAACTTTTTAGGTATCTTGATGAAATTTGGTATGTTGGTTCTTGGGCACTCATCTCAGATCGCTATTTAAAATGAACGATATCGGACTATAACCACGCTCACTTTTTCGATATCGAAAATTTCGGAAAACAGAAAAGTGCGATTATCGAAAAAAAATTTGATTGAGCCATGTCCGTCCGTCCGTTAACACGATAACTTGAGTAACTTTTTAGGTATCTTGATGAAATTTCGTACGTTGGTTCCTGGGCACTCATCTCATATCGCTATTTAAAATGAACGATATAGGACTATAACCACGCCCACTTTTTCGATATCGAAAATTTCGAAAAACAGAAAAAGTGCGATAATTCATTACCAAAGACGGATAAAGCGATAAAACTTGGTACGTGAGTTGAACTTATGACGCAAAATAGAAAATTAGTAAAAGTTTGACAATGGGCGTGGCACCGCCCACTTTTAAAAGAAGGTAATTTAAAAGTTTTGCAAGCTGTAATTTGGCAGTCGTTGAAGATATCATGATGAAATTTAGCAGGAACGTTACTCCTATTATTATATGTATGCTTAATAAAAATTATCAAAATCGGACAACGGCCACGCCCACTTTAAAAAAAAAATTGTTTTTAAGTAAAATTTTAACAAAAAAATTAATATCTTTACAGTATATAAGTAAATTATGTCAACATTCAACTCCAATAATGATATGGTGCAAAAAAATACAAAAATAAAAGAAAATTTCAAAATGGGTGTGGCTCCGCATCTTTTCATTTAATTTGTCTAGGATACATTTAATGTCATAAGTCGAACAAAAATTTACCAATCCTTGCGAAATATGGTAGGGGCTTAGATTCTAGGACGATAACTGTTTTCTATGAAAAAGGGCGAAATCGGTTTGAAGCCACGCCCAGTTTTTATACACAGTCGACCGTATGTCCTTCCGCTCGGCCGTTAACCCGATAAAAAAAAAATAAAAAATTGATATATCTTTATTAAACTCAGTTCACGTACTTATCTGAACTCACTTTGTATTGGCATACAAATTTACCGAAATCCGACTATAACCACGCGCACTTTTTCGATATCGAAAATTACGAAAAATGAAAAAATGTGATAATTCTATACCAAATACGAAAAAAGGGATGAAACATGGTAATTTGATTGGTTTGTTGACGCAAAATATAACTTTAGAAAAAAACTTTGTAAAATGGGTGTGACACCTACTATATTAAGTAGAAGAAAATGAACAAGTTCTGTGGGCGAAATCACAACCCGTTGGAATCTTGGCAGGAATACTATTCGTGGTATTACATATATAAATAAATTAGCGGTATCCGACAGATGATGTTCGGGGTCACCCTGGTCCACATTTTGGTCGATATCTCGAAAAACGCCTTCACATATAAAACTAAGGGCCACTCCCTTTTAAAACCCTAATTAATACCTTTAATTTGATACCCATAACGTACAAACACATTCTGGAGTCACCCCTGGTCCACCTTTATGGCGGTATCTCGAAAAGGCGTCCACCTATAGAACTAAGGCCCACACCCGTTTAAAATACTCATTAACACCTTTCATTTGATACCCATATCGTACAAACAAATTCTAGAGTCACCCCTGGTCAACCTTTATGGAGATATCTCGAAAAGGCGTCCACCTATAGAACTAAGGCCCACTCCCTTTTAAAATACTCATTAGCACCTTTCATTTGATGTCCATATCGTACAAACAAATTCTAGAGTCACCCTTGGTCCACCTTTATGGCGATATCTGGAAAAGGCGTCCACCTATAGAACTAAGCCCACGCCCTTTTAAAATACTCATTAACACCTTTCATTTGATACCCATATCGTACAAACAAATTCTAGAGTCACCCCTGGTCCACCTTTATGAAGATATCTCGAAAAGGCGTCCACCTATAGAACTAAGGCCACTCCCTTTTAAAATACTCTTTAACTCCTTTCATTTGATACCCATATCGTACAAACAAATTCTAGAGTTACCCTTGGTCCACCTTTATGGCGATATCTGGTAAAGGCGTCCACCTATAGAACTGAGCCCACGCCCTTTTAAAATACTCATTAACACCTTTCATTTTATACCCATATCGTACAAACAGATTCTAGAGTCAGCCCTAGTCCACCTTTATGGCGATATCCCTAAATGGCGTCCACCTTTAGACATATGGCCCACTCCCTCTTAAAATATTCTTTAATAACTTCCATTTGATGCACATGTCATACAAACAAATTCCAGAGTTACCCTAGGTTCATTTTCCTACATGGTTATTTTCCCTTATTTTGTCACCATAGCTCTCAACTGAGTATGTAATATTCGGTTACATCCGAACTTAGCCTTCCTTATTTGTTTATTTTATATTTATCTTAAAAATCGTTTGGGTATGTACATCTGTTCACTATATATTTCTTATCTTATACATCCGATTATTTGGAGATTACGAACGGGATAAAATTATTGTTCAGCCCCATTCATGAAAGTTATGAAGTCTTCGGGACAGCCGGAGACAGTCCCGTCCTTACTTGTTTATTTTAGATTTATCTTAAAAATCGTTTAGATATGTTCAAATTTCACCAAATGCTTACGTGTATAGCATATATTGTTGTCTGAAAAAATCATAGAGACCGGTGTTATATATAGTATTGGAATATTAGCAACACTAAGGGGTACTGCCATCTCTAAGCCGATGCTGGGAGTGACTTGTATGCACATCCATAAATCAATCATTATGTATCTACACAAATAATTCAATCATTGTGTCTACACATATGTACGTACACGCAGCGGAGGAGCAGAATATAGACACACGCAGATATCTTATCTGAGATATGCAATATAATTGTGGAAGTGCCGCTCACAAACACACGCGCATGAGCTGTGAGAGAAGCTATAAAAATTGTGCATCTATAGTTATAGCTGAGAAACTTATAGCAGATAACCAACTAGTAGATTCTAGAAGAGAACCGCCTGGAAATGTCACGAGTAAACCGAACAGTATAAAAGGCGTCACCGGTAGAGGCGCAATAATCAGTTTTGATTAAGCACGCAATCTGTCGAACAATAGTAGAGTTATTTATTGTGAAGTACTTTAATAAAGGCCATTTTGAATTATTGAATAGTGGTATTATTTATTCAACAGTTTAGTGATTCGAACCTTAGTAGAAAATTTGAAATACGCGGAATTGCAGTAAATTCGTTACAATTGGTGTCAGAAGAGGAATTGTTGAATAACTTCCAGAGGACAATAAGGACATGGCAAAGTTCAGTGAATTTAAGATCTAGCAACTGAAGAAGGAGTTGGAGAGCCGTGGATTGAATACAACCGGCATTAAACTCGAACTTCAGGCACGACTGCGAGAGGCAATGGAAGTGGAAGGAATTAACCTGGAAGAGTATATCTTTCATATTGATGTCGACGAGACGACAACAAAGGGATTCAAGGGGTTGTGTAGCGCAATATATAGCTTCTCCAACCTAATTGTCAACCTCACCTTCGAGCGGCGAATCCCGTTTCACTAACAGACGAGGCTCTGGCGACCCCAAGCTCCTCATGGAACTTGGGGGTGGGGAGGGAGGGATGGCCTGAAGGTTTAATGTGGCCATATAAGTCGTTCCCGAGATGGTCGGGCCAGCACCTTAATGGTGCTGTGTTACCGGAGCGTATCGGATCTGTATCCGACAAAGGACCATCACATCGATAACACTCCCCAAAGCCTTCGGGGAGTAACCTAATCGCTACAACAACAACAACAACAACAGACGACAACAAAAATTGAAGAGAAAAACGAAACATCGCAGACAGTTACGAGCACAGACTTGAACATTGGCTGCAATAACTTCTCAAACATCGACAGTGGCATCCCAACTAGAATCCCAGGAGAACCGTATAACATCCAAGATAGAGGCACAGGAGACGCGTATGTCAGAAATGTCGACACAGATTACATCGAAGATTGAAGCACAAGAAACGCGTATGTCAGAAATGTCGACACAGATTACATCGAAGATTGAAGCACAAGAAACGCGTATGTCAGAAATGTCGACACAGATTACATCTAAGATGGAAACTCAACTGGAAGAACAGAAAACATATATGGCATCCCAACTGGAAGAGCAAAAGACATATATGACATCTTAGTTGGCTGAGTAGTTGAAAGTACAGGAGGCCCGCATATCCTCGCAGCTGGAAGCACAGGAGATAAGGGTAACATCGAAGCTGGAGGCCCAGGATACAAAAATTTTACAGTTTGAGGAAAAAATCGAGGCCGAGGTGGATGCTTTGAGAGGACGTATCGAGAAGTTGCAACTAAATCGCCCAGAAGTTTCTACGAGTAATCCAAATGTAAAAACACCATCCTTTGACGGTTCTGTTCCTTTCCAGGTCTTTAAGCTACAATTTGAGAAGACCGCAACAGTGAACAACTGGAATGCTGAAGATAAAGTTGCTGCACACTTCGTAGCATTGAAAGGACCAGCTGCCGAAATCTTACAGACTATTCCAGAGTACGAAAGGTACAGCTATGAAGCATTGATGGCCGCTGTCGGGAGACGTTATGGAAGCGAGCATAGAAAACAGATATTCCAAATTGAGTTGCAAAACCGTCACCAAAGAGCAAATGAGACTTTGCAGGAGTTTGCCTCGGATGTTGAAAGGTTGGCACATTTGACAAATGCAGACGCACCCGTGGAGTACACCGAGAGGGTAAAAATCCAGGGTTTTATACATGGCATACGGGACGTAGAAACGAAGCGAGCGACATATGCAAACCCAAAACCCACATTTGCAGAAACGGTATCCCATGCACTGACTCAAGAAAAAGCGTCGCTTTTAAGTAAGTTCGCTTACAAAGTTCATCGCGTGGAAGTGGAAAGGTCAGACTAGGTAGACACAATTTGGGAAGAATTGAAGGGTACGCAGCAGAAGAATATATATGCAGTCATATGCTTTAAGTGTGAAAGCCAGGTGAAAAGTACTAAAATAAAAGAAGTGAAGACTTTGGTTGTCCAACATTAAATCTTACTTTATTAATTAATTTCTCGTCTTTTATAGTAATTTGCTTAAACTATACATTCATAAATATCTTAATACTAATAACTAAAAATAAGTACATAGGAAATGGGTTATGCATACATGTACGTTTGTATACAGTCTTTGTATACATGTAGTTTTGTATGCATAACTCCATACATGTAGTTTTGTACATTTAGCAGCGTCAGCAGATCAATTTGAGTGTTTTTGTGTTTTCCCACCATGGGTTGTATGTTTGTATGTATAGTTTATGAGCTGTGAATGGATATGGGTCTCATATTCGGCATTCCATTGATGTTGGTTAGCCGTCTGGGTGAGTTCAATAATTTATGTTGGAAAATATTGTAATATGATTATTACTAAAATATATTTGGGATTTGTTATGCGTAATGCCGCGAATATGTTACAGTGAGTGTGACGTATAATGATACAATACAGTGGGTGTGACGTATAATGCTACACCATCCACCTTAGAAAAAGAGTGTTATACATTTGTTGTGTGAACAAATTGTATAAGACTCTTTGTCGTATTGTTAATGTTTTGATATTTTGCTTTTTGTTTTCGATTTGCTGACCTTGATATATTTATTACTTCTATATTTATTGTTTACATTATTATTATTATCTTAAAAAAAACAGTTTTTTTTTTTTTGGTTATTATTCTTATTTTATTTATTTTATTTATTGTATACATTTTTACAGTCGGATTTTAAATGTGTGCACCCAATTAAAATCCGCTTGTCGGTATATATTCCCTAATGTTTATATATTTATAATAATTTATGTAAATGTGGAATTGAGAAAGAAAAAAAAATTCGTTTTTTCGATTTTTTTTTTTTTTTGATATTTAATGTGTAATGAATAACGTGAATGCTTATTTCATATGCGTTTAAGCCTATTCTTATGGATTATTAATTCCATATCTTTATTGTTCCTATCATTATATAGTAAATTATGAAATTGGGGTTAAAGTGAAGTATTTTCCTAATATGTAAAAATATGACCTTAGACCTAGGCAATAAATGATTGTATTTATTTTATTTTATTAAACTAATTCTGTTTATTATCCAAGGAAAAAGATTTTTGTTTTCACTTGGCATTTTTTCTTTTTTTCATTCATAATAAGGTAAATCTGTAATAAACTGTATACAATAGAGGGGTTGCTGATGGAAGAGCGGGGTAGCTATGTATTGATAGTAGTTCTGTTAATGGATGAGTGGAAGGTACAGTGGGTGCAAAGAAGAATGTTTCGTATCTTTTAAATGTTATTTTTATATTTTCGATAATTTCCCTATTTTCCAGCAACATCTTTGATCTTATGAGTCATGCGATTTCTGCGGCGGCCACCAAGACAGAATCGTCATGACTTTTATGAAGAATTATTTTTATTTTTATACCGGGATTGTCACAGGCACAACCTCTTTGGTTAGTGCAATTATTTGATCTTAGAGAACTTGGGTACCAATTATTATTTTATAAATTCGCCTACTGCAGTAAATACTCAATTATTTTCACCAATTTGTCCCTCAGGACAACTGTGTTTTCCTTATAAATTGCAAGTCCTGGATTGCCGGAATTTCTTTTATGCCTGGTCGATTATTGTCCTAAGTCAATATCTTCCTCAACAATCTGGTTGCTTGAAAATTTTTCTACACTACCATTTTTCTATCCTAAGATGAAAACGAGTGCGACTAGTCTTTTCTTGCAAACTTATATAGCGCTTTATTATATATATATGTTCTCTTTGTGACTTCTTCATTCTTGTTGTTATGGGCTGGTTATAAAATATTAGTATTATTTATTTTTTTTTTTTTCGTTAGATCTTGCTTACTTCCACTGTCCTAGAATTTCCTATTGCTTCCTGACCATCTTTGTCAGGGGCAATCGAAGCAATTATGCGAATTTTGGATTTGCTGTTCGCATTAGGCAGAGCTACCTTTACTGTCGATTGTGACATTTTGAGACACTATTTGAGATTTTACTCCAATTATTTATGGCTCTTCCTCAGCTTTGAGTTTGGAAATTTGGGTAGAAAGGGCAAAAAAAAATGTTATAAGCGTTGTTGCACGTTATTCGTTTGCCTATATTTGATTTTCATATAGTTTTTAAGAATAGCGGCTATCGCTATGATTAATAGCCCTATCGTGCATATTAAAGCACCTAGCCAAATGTCTGTAGTTTTTGTGTCCACTTGGGCTTGTGGCTCATATTTTACCAATTTATTGTCAAGTATTTCCTCTTCAGAGGTTTCTTTGCCGAATTCATAGCCAGCTATGGCTATCAGAATGCCTTGGGCTATTTTTGTCCACCAAGACATTTTGGCTATCTTCCTGCTTCTATGAGTAATGAACTAAATTTTAATTTTTAATAAAATTTTTTGATTTTATTCTTTATCCTATGCATTCCATTTTATTTTTATTATTTTTAGTTATTTAGTTGACATAACAGTTTAAGAAAACTTGTGTTGGAAATATTTGTTTAATTTTAGCATTTTAATAAAAAAAATTTTTTCAATTTACATAATATTTTAAAAATTACTTTTTATGCCATTTTTAACAAGTAATGAAGAAAATTTGTATTACGTTTTTATTTATTTATTTATTTATTCGTTTATTTGTCAACCAGTATATAATTTAGTATTAGATTTTAATTTAAAAAAAATTATTTTTCATTTGGGAAGACCGTTCTTATCATCCTAGCTATTTCTTCCTCTGTTGTTGTAGGGTTTTTTACATCTTCTACTGTAGGTTCCCTTTTCATGCCTATTTTCTTCCAAAATGGTTTTAACCATAGGAGCTGTTTTTCATAATCTACCTCTTTTTTATTTCTAATATCTTTATCTTCCCATGTAATGGGGTGTTCCTGTGATTAGACGACATTCCAATTTACTCAAAAATTTTTATTTTTTCTTTCTCAATTCTCTAATCTTGTCTTTTAATTTTAATCTATCCAAATAAAATTTTTGCTCAACGTTTAATACAAAAAAATTTTTTTTTTCAACTAATTTTCTTCATATTATTATTTTGTTTCCTACTTAGAGAGAAAAAAAAAAATCCTAAGCAAAAACTTTCGTTTTTGCTCATTGTTTAGCGTCCATAAAGGACGCCCAATTTGTTTCTAGAACTTAATGTTAATTTTATATACTTATAAAACTTGCTGCAGGTTAGAATGTTGCGAGCCACCAATGTCCGTTTTTTCTCTCCCAGTCTTAGTGCTGATCTATTGTCATCAATGTGGTAGATATTCCACCCTTTTTATGCATACAGTAGGTAAAAGAAGTTTTTTGGTTACAATTATGCCATCCATCAGGCTGAAATTTGTTCTGATTATTCCAATTTGTTTATGCTTTGCTGCGTCTCCTTAGTTTCCTTTGCTGATATACGCCTTTTTAGCCTTCCATTTTGTGAGTTGCATTTTTGCCAGTAAAAAATTATAGTCTCTTTCATCCTCAGAGTTAATACATTTTAATTTCCGATGTACGAATATTTGGTTTTTTGTTTTTGACCGATTTAAAAAAATTTTAGAAAAATTACTTAGATCCTTTTTAGGATTTATTTCTAGTCCTTAGATTGGGTTTCATTTAGAATGGACTTTTTAGCATTTCTGCTTATGAGCAAATTTTTCGCTAAAAAGTGACCAAACTGGCAGGATCTTTTCCAGTCAGATCGTTTTTAGCAGTTGTGCTGATTTGATCTGAACTGGCAGGATCGCCATGAAAAGTACTAAAATAAAAGAAGTGAAAACTTTGGTTGTCCAACATTAAATCTTACTTTATTAATTAATTTCTCGTCTTTTATAGTAATTTGCTTAAACTATACATTCATAAATATCTTAATACTAATAACTAAAAATAAGTACATAGGAAATGGGTTATGCATACATGTACGTTTGTATACAGTCTTTGTATACATGTAGTTTTGTATGCATAACTCCATACATGTAGTTTTGTACATTTAGCAGCGTCAGCAGATCATTTTGAGTGTTTTGGTATTTTCCCACCATGGGTTGTATGTTTGTATGTATAGTTTATGAGCTGTGAATGGATATGGGTCTCATATTCGGCATTCCATTGATGTTGGTTAGCCGTCTGGGTTAGTTCAATAATTTATGTTGGAAAATATTGTAATATGATTATTACTAAAATATATTTGGGATTTGTTATGCGTAATGCCGCGAATATGTTACAGTGAGTGTGACGTATAATGATACAATACAGTGGGTGTGACGTATAATGCTACACAGGGCACATTGCGCGTTATTGCAACACCAACCCAAACAGTTCCAAAAATGTGGGTGGCCGTAAACGCAGAGCTGAAGGAGATGAGCAGATCTCCAAGACCAATCAATCGACAGCTGTCTCCCTCAATTGAATGCCCCATAATCTCTATCTCACAAATTGGAAAGCGGTCAAGCAATCTTACTGTCGGAGGACATGTGGATGGAAAGGAACGTTTACTGACTGTAGATACGGTTGCATCTCATTCCATCATTCGAGCGGATTTAGTCAACAAGAAGATAAGACCTTTGCATGGAGCAAGATTGCGTATAGCCTCTGGAGGGGACAGCACGGTTCTAGGAGAAGCATCATGTGAAGTCGCAATTGGGAACGTCACGATAGTACACAATTTTATAGTGGCAGAGATTGTTAATGAAATCATAATTGGAGTGGACTTCTTAATCGACCAGGGCATCAAGATCGACATGCAAAGCAAGACGATGCGATATAGGAACATGGATGTACCACTTAATTTCGGCTACGAGAGAGGCTACAGCAGTAAACGAGTGCCGGTGGAAGAGAGTCAGCAAATACCACCAAAATCCGAAGCAGTCATCTGGGCAAAGGTAGATGGAGATTGTGGGACAAACAAATTGTGGGTTGTCGAAGCAGCAAATAAATCAGCACTGAACATACTTGTAGGAAAAACCCTGGCTATGACAAAACAAGATGGACGTATTCCGATAAGAGTACTCAATGAGTTCAAGTCACCACTCAAACTGACCAAAGGAGCTATTTTGGGAAGATGCCAAGAGGCTGAAGTAGGTATTAACTGTGAGCAGCTCCAGGAACACGTTTCAGCTAGTAATACTGATCTATCAAATGACATCACGGCATGGACGGAGGGACTAGATCAAGATTATCAGAGAAAGGCGAAGCAACTGCTCATAAAGTACGTTGACCTGGATGGTTCCAAATCAGACCGCACCAACGTTGTGAAACATCAAATTCACACTGGAGATTCGAGGCCGATCCCTCAAGCTCCACGTAGTGTTCCACTGGCGAATCGGGAAGGTGTGAGTCAAATCATACAAGAAATGAGCGACAGCGGCGTCATCTAACCATCAGCTAGTCCATGGAGGTGGAGGAGGAAGATAAAAAGAAAACAACCTTCAGTGTCGGTGATGGTCTTTGGCAATTTACAGTGATGCCTTTTTGACTTTGTAATGCACCAGCTACTTTTGAGAGACTCATGGATCAGGTACTGAAAGGACTACATTGGAAAACATGCTTGGTGTACCTGGACGACATCATCGTATTGGGCAAGAACTTTGATGAACAGCTTAAGAACTTGGAGGAAGTTTTCCAGAGAATACCTGGCGCTGGTCTGAAACTAAGTCCCAAAAAGTGTGCGCTGTTCAAAAAGGAAGTAAATTATTTGGATCACAAGGTAACGACAGAGGGCATCTGCACTGCGAACGAAAAGATAGATGCTGTAAAGGATTGGCCAAGACCACAGAACCTACATGAATTGAGAAGTTTCCTTGGGCAATGCACATATTACCGCCGATTTGTACCACATTTTGTGGATATGCTATAGGAGGCGTTTTATCACAACTGGCCGATGGACAGGAGAAGTTAGTTGCATACTTCAGCCGTTCGATTGGAAAAGCAGAGTGGAAATATTGCGTTACACGGAGAGAGCTGTTGGCATTGGTAGAGTGCATTAAACATTTTCACAAATAACTCTACGGCCAGCGATTCCGCATCAGGACAGATCACGCAGCATTGAAATGGCTTCTGCAGTTCCATAATCCAGAAGAACAATTGGCACGGTGGATCGAGCGGCTACAAAGCTATGACTTTTCCATTGAGCATAGGAAAGGTAATACCCATGGGAACGCCGATGCAATGTCACGAAGACCATGTAGTTTGGAATGCAAGTACTGTTCAAAGGCCGAGGCTAAAGAAGAAATTATAGATGTCCGGCTAATGACTATAACGTGTGCGGATTAATGGACAAGGAACAACTAAGGAAGTGTCAGTTAGAAGATACAGATCTGTCACATGTTATGCAAGGGCTCGAACGAAACGAAAGACCGAATTGAGAGGAGATGTCAGCAGCTAGTCCCATTGCGAAGTCAAATTGGGCACAGTGGAACAGTTTAGAATTGATATCCGGTTGCTTGCATCGAGTATGGGAGAGTGAGGATGGTCAATGCAAGAAGAGGATTCCTGATGTGCTCAGCGAGCTGCATAATGGTCCAAGCGGAGGTCATCTTGGAATCACGAAGGCGCTCGAAAAGATTAAACAGAGATTCTATTGGATTGGTTGCCGTCAATCGGTCACTGAGTGGTTTGCGAACTGCGAGGTTTGCAGCAGAGCGAAAGGGCCCAAAACCCAAGTCATGGCCAGATGAAGCCATATATAACTCACGTGCGCCATTTGAAAGGATCGCAATGGATGTCGCAGGTCCATTTCCTATTAGCAACTGCGGAAACAAATATGTACCGGTGGTTATGGATTATTTCAGCAAATGGCCAAAGGTATACCCAATCCCAAATCAAGACGAGGAAGCAGTAGCAGAAGTGAATATAAACAATTGGGTTGCAAGGCATGGTGTACCAATGGAGTTACATTCTGAGCAAGGCAAGAATTTCGAATCAGCAGTGTTCCAGGAAATGTGTAAATCATTGGGCAACACGGACAACTGCATTGCATCCTCAATCCGATGGTATGGTGGAACGTTTCAATAGAACCTTGGAGGAGCATTTAAGGAAAGTAGTAGACAAGTACCATAAGGAGTGGGATACCCGCATACCATTATTCTTGATGGCTCACCGATAAGCAGTGCATGAAACAACAGGCCAACCTCTGCAAAATTAATAATTTGACCTTCGACTGCCAGCTGATTTGATGTTTGGGATAGATGCCGATGCGGAGAGAAATGTCAAGAAATCCACTGGTGTCTTGGAAGAAGAGCTGAGAGAGATACACGATCTGGTAAGGAAACGAGCAGAGATTATGAGTAACAAGATGAAAGCTAGGTACGAAAAAGCAATTAGGAAGGATTTCAGGAAGGAGATTTGGTGCTGTTATACAACCCACAACGAAAAAAAAGGTTTGCCCCCGAAATTGCAGTGTAATTGGGAAGGCCCATACAAAGTTGTAAAACGGATCAACGATGTAGTGTACCGAATACAAACCATTGGCAAACCACGAACCAAAATGAAAGTGTTTCATTTGGAGAGGCTAGCAGTGTTTAGATCGAGAGATTTGTCTGATCGGGACACTCAGACTTAGGTGGAGGGCAGTGTTACGAATATTAGCAACACTAAGGGGTACTGGCATCTCTAAGCCGAAGTTGGGAGTGACTTGTATGCACATCCATAAATCAATCATTATGTATCTACATAAATAATTCAATCATTGTGTCTACATATATGTACGTACACGCAGCGGAGGAGCAGCGTACAGACACATGCAGATATCTTATCTGAGAAATGCAATATAATTGTGGAAGTGTCGCTCACAAACACACGCGCATGAGCTGTGAGAGAAGCTATAAAAATTGTGCATCTGTAGTTATAGCTGAGAAACTTATAGCAGATAACCAACTAGTAGATTCTAGAACAGAACCGCCTGGAAATGTCAACGAGTAAACCGAACAGTATAAAAGGCGACACCGGTAGAGGCGCAATAATCAATTTTTATTAAGCACGCAATCTGTCGGGCAATAGTAGAGTTATTTATTGTGAAGTACTTTAATAAAGGCCATTTTGCATTATTGAATAGTGGTGTTATTTTTTCAACAGTTTAGTGATTCGATCCTTAGTAGAAGATTTGAAATAAGCGGAATTGCAGTAAATTCGTTACAGTATATATCTCATACAACCGATTGTTAAGATAAGAAACTTTTCGCAATTTTTACCCCATTTTAACAGCTATAAGCTTCAAATTTCAACAATTGCTTACGTAGATAGTATATATTGTTGTGTGAAAAAATCATAGAGATCCGTGGTATATATAGTATATATATATACTATATATATTTTTTTTTGCAATTACAGCACCATTTTAACAGCTAGAAGTTTCAAATTTAACCAAATGCTTAGATGTATAGCATATATTGTTGTCTGAAAACATCATAGAGATCGGTGATACATATAGTTTATATCTCATACAACCGATTGTTCAGATAAGAAACTTTGCGCAATTTCTGCCCCATTTTAACAGCTAGAAGCTTAAAATTTCACCAATTGCTTTCGTATAATATACGCTATATTTTTCTGGAAAATTCATAGAGATCGGTGGCATATATATTATATACACCATATAAACTGTAATTTTTCCCCCTTTTTTACGGCTAGAAGCTTCAAATTTCAACAAATTTCATCAAATAGTTACGTTTACGTCATATATTGTTGAAATACGTGATTCATAGTCATAGTTTTTACATGCAGACCACAAAAAACCTAAAACTTTGCATCCTCACACCACGCACCTACCTATTTTTATACCTTTCATGAAAATGATATGGTATATTAATTTCATCACGAATCCCAAAATTGTAAGTCCTTAAAGGAAAATAGATAGACCCACCATTAAGTATACCGAAATAATGAGGATGAAGAGCTGAGTTGATTTAGCCATGTCCGTCTGTCTGTTTGTATGCAAACTAGTCCCTCAATTTTTGAGATATCTTGATACAATTTGGTGAGGGGATGTATTTGGGTGTCTGATTAGACATTTGCCGGAACCGACCGGATCGGACCACTATAGCATATATCCTCCCCACAACCGATTTTTCAGAAAAAGAGGATTTTTGTCATATCTTCCTCAATTTATCAGATTGAAGCTTCAAACTTCGCCATATGCTTTCCTATATTGCACATATTGTTGTCTGAAAAAATTGATGAGATCGTTCGTATATATAGTATATATCCCCACAGCCGATTGTTCAGATAAGAAAGTTTTCGTAATTACTGCCAAATTTTAGGAGATAGAGGCTTCAAATTTCAACTAATGCTTACGTATATAGCATATATTGTTGTCTGAAAAAATCATAGAGAACGGTGGTATATATAGTATATATCTCATACAACCGATTGTTCAGATAAGAAGCTTTTCGCAATTTCTATACCATTTTAACAGCTATAAGCTTCAAATTTCAACAATTGCTTACGTATATAGTATATATTGCTGTGTGAATAAGTCACAGAGATCCGTGGTATATATAATATAATATATTGCAACGAATTTACTTGCAATTTCCCTTATTTGTAATCTTCTGCTAAGTTCGAATCACTAAAGTGTTGAATAAATAACTCCAATATTGAATAATGGAAAAATTACCTTTATTAAAGTACTTCACAATAACACTTATACTTTGCAACTAGCTTGCTTAATAACCAAACTGACTGATAGCTTAAATGAAACTGATCTATTGCCCGACAGATAGCGTGCTTAACTGAAACTGCCCATAGCGCCTCTACCGCTGATGCTTTTATACTCTGTAATTTCCTCGTTGCATCTTTTAGGCGCTTCCAGAATTTTACTTAGTTAGTCATAAATTTCTCAGCTACAACTACAGATGTATAATTTCTCATTTGAGTAATACTTGCACAAATTATTGCCCTCTCTTGTGACAACTCAGATACGTACATGGTACATATGTGTAGACGCAATTATTGTTTCGTTTATGTAGATACATAATGATTGATCTATGGATGTGCATGATATCACTGTTTAGCATCGGCATAGAGATAGCAGTACCCCTTAGTTTTGCTAATATTCGTAACGATATATATGTATATACTATATATATATTTTTTTTTACAATTTCAGCACCATTTTTAGAGCTAGAAGCTTCAAATTTAACCAAATGCTTACGTTTATAACATATATTGTTGTCTGAAAAATTCATAGAGATCGGTGATATATATAGTATATATCTCATACAACCGATTGTTCAGATAAGAAACTTTGCGCAATTTCTGCCCCATTTGAACAGCTAGAAACTTAAAATTACACCAATTGCTTACGTATATAGCGTATATTGTTGCCTGAAGAAATCATAGAGATCGGTGTTATATATATTATATACGCCATATAAACTCTAATTTTTGCCCCTTTTATAAGGCTAGAAGCTTCAAATTTCAACAAATTTCATCAAATATTTACTTTTGCATCATATATTGTGGAAATACGTGATTCATAGTCATAGTTTTTACATGCAGACCACAAAAAACCTGAAACTTTGCATCCTCACACAAAATACCTACCTATTTTTTATTTTATATTTATCTTAAAAATCGTTTAGGTATATACACCTGTTCACTATATATTTGTTAACTTATACATCCCATTATTTGGAGATTACGAACGGGATAAGATTATTGTTCAGCCCCATTCATGAAAGGTGTGAAGTCTTCGGCACAGCCGAAGACAGTCCCGTCCTTACTTGTTTATTTTATATTGTAACGAATTTACTGCAATTCCCCTTATTTGTAATCTTCTGCTAATGGTCGTATCGCTAAACTGTTGAATAAATAACTCCAATGTTGAATAATGGAAAAATTGCCTTTATTATTAAAGTACTTCACAATAACACTTATACTTTGCAACTAATAGCTTCCTTAATAACCAAAGTGATTGACAGCTCAAATGAAACTGACTACTCGCCTCCACTGTTGTCGCCCTTTTATACTGTCCGTCCTCCTCGTTGCATACTTCTAGGCTTTTCTAATTCCAGAACTTACTAGTTAGTTATAAATTTCTCAGCTACAACTACAGATGTATAATTTTTATAGCTTCTCTCATCTCACATCGCCGACGGAGAGGATCTCATACAAATTCTCAGCGTGAAAGAGGAACAAGAGCAAGCGCTCACCAAGTTCTCATTACTTGTGAAACACCACACAACAACTAGTAAAGAAAGTGCAATAGACTGTGCAATATTAGACACATTTTCTGGGAAGCGGGATTTTCTAAGGAAAAATTAAAATATTACAATTTTAACTTCTGAAAAGGGAAACAAAACCTTCGTAATGGAGATATATGACTATAATAACAGAATAAGTGATATTTTAAACGACTCGACTACATATAGATTTCAGAGACTTGACCCGACCTTCAAATTACAAAATAAAAATAATTCTATAGTCGATAAACTATTTAAAATGGGATATATTTCGAAGTCCGAAAAACACAAACTCACCACAACCACCGCACTTCCCCCTAGAATATATGGACTTCCAAAAATACACAAAGAAGGAGCATTACTCAGACCAATTTGCTCAGCGATTAATTCTCCATCTTAAGGTCTGTGTAATTTCATAATTAATGTTTTAAAGAACATAACAGCCAAATTCTCCATATGACATAAAGGACGCACTTGAATTTAAAGAGAGGATTAATAATACCTTGATTTTTGATGGTGAAAAACTTATCTCCTACGACGTGGTTTCTTTGTTTCCTAGCAAACCTACACAATTAGCACTTGACGTTATACAAGAAAAATGGATGATTATAAAAGAACTTACCAGGATACCAAAGAAAACATTTATGGATATACTTAAATTTTGCATCCAAGAAAATAGGTACTTCAAATTTAACGACACAATCTACACGCAATTTAAACGAATGCCCATGGGATCACCTGCGTCGCCAGTCATTGCTGACATAATTATGGAAGAACTTTTGGAAAAAACAATGACAAAACTAAAACAGAAACCAAGAGTATTTACAAAATATGTTGATGACCTTTTTGCAATAATACAAGAAAAGGAGATTCAAAATACGCTGAATGCACTTCATTCCTTTCACAAGAATATCAAGTTAACTGCAGATTTAGTAGACGGGGGCAAATTACCTTTTCTGGACTCAATTATATTCAAAAAAGGCAACCAGCTAAAGTTACGGTGGTATAAGAAACAAACAGCATCTGAACGAATCATCAATTTTAACTCTAAACATTCTAAAACTATGACTATGAATACAGCAATGGGCTGTATACGACGCATGTTAAATATATCTGACAAAATTTACCACAAGGAGATTACGGACGAAATTAAATATTTATTAAAACGAAATGACTTCCCAGACAACATTATAAACTCCCTAATTAAAAGATAAAAATACAATATTCAGCATCAAATTCAAGACAAACCCAAAATATTCAAATCGGTAACTTACGTACCCCATTCATCTGCAAGCCTAATGATGTCAGATTGATACGATAAAGAGAAAATAAAAATATCTCACAAGCCTACAAGTGTCCTTAAAACATATTTAACAGAACTAAGTCAAAAATACCGGAAATGGACAAAAGTAATGTCATTTATAAAATCCCATATAATGGAAACCAGAAGAGCTGTGCAAGGTATACGTTGGTACAACCAAATCATAATTAAAAATGCGATTGGCACAGCATAAATCAGACATCAAACAATGTCAAAATTCTTTTACACATAAAACTGCGTTTATGGCACACTGTGCATCGAGCGGACACCCTCCCAATTTCGCTAAAGCATCCATCTTACAGCAAGAAGCAAATTATTCCACCCGTTTCTGAGTGGAAATGTTACACATTATAAACACTCCGCTAAATATACGACTAATGCGGCAGTTACCCACGAACGTACGTAGAAAAAACACGTCAGCTGACACGACCTATCTTATGAATGTGCAATGTAAACGAAAACTCACCGACTCTTATGAATGTGCAATGTAAACGAAAACTCAACGCCCGCACGTACGTAGCCCGGAACGTAGAAATCAAAACAATTTTGATTTTTTCCGTAGGAGCATGTCAGCTGATCGCTCTCTCACTAGATAGAGTTGCCTAGTAAACTTTTGTGCGCTAATTTTTGAACGTTTGCAGTTTTATGCCAAAACACCTAATTAAGGTTTGAAAAATTGTGAAAATAATTCGAAATAATTATGTACAAGTGCAGATTATAAATACGCAATCTATTTACATTTATTTAATATTAATTCCAGCCTTTTACAACATCAAAAATTAAAATGGAAAAAGTTGATGTTTCCATAAGCATGCATGCAAACTGATCAATGGCAACAGTGCTTTGTTCTAAACAATACACACACAAATATGTTATGTACATGTACACAGGCGCACACATTGATTCCTACGGGCTTGAGGGTTCGCTCAAAAGTGTTTCGTACGACAAACGTCCGTACGTACGGCACACGTCGGTGGGTAACTGCCGCTTAAACTTTAAGACTGATACGGCCAACGTCGCGCACATTTACAGATATTTAATTACAAATAAATTATTACCAAACTCCACGCCTAAGCAAGAGGACGTGTAAATTAATGTAAGTCATTCATTGTTACTGTTCATCAACATTTTGTTTATACAATGTTATTTGATTGTACAGATTTTGCAGATTCAAATTTATCTCATGCTACCTTCTTTTGGCGGCCACCGTGGTGTGATGGTAGCGTGCTCCGCCTATCACACCGTATGCCCTGGGTTCAACTCCCGGGCAAAGCAACATCAAAATTTTAGAAGTAAGATTTTTCAATTAGAAGAAAATTTTTCTAAGCGGGGTCGCCCCTCGGCAGTGTCTGGCAAGCGCTCCGATTGTATTTCTGCCATGAAAAGCTCTCAGTGAAAACTCATCTGCCTTGCAGATGCCGTTCGGAGTCGGCATAAAACATGTAGGTCCCGTCCGGCCAATTTGTAGGGAAAAATCAAGAGGAGCACGACGCAAATTGGAAGAGAAGCTCGGCCTTAGATCTCTTCGGAGGTTATCGCGCCTTACATTTATTTTTTTTATTTACCTTCTTTTTAAACGGTTTTATTTTTGCAAAGTTTATCACCACCAAAGTGACACATACAAATATTTGCTCTGAGATGCTTTATTAAAAAAAATAGTAGATACATTAATTACCATTGTTAAATACATTATATTCTATTATTTAGATGTGCTTATAACTATTTGTTATTTCCATTTGTTATTTTTAGCAATTTTTTTACTACTTTTATCATTTTTTAACTTTATCTATTTTTAACAATGGAGTTCTCTGTCTGCTTAGTCGTTTTTGAAACCACTTCAATTCTTTTATTTTTCAGTTCCTTGTGGTCTACGATATCTATATATATAAAAAGAAGTATACATTTTGATTGTCACTCCATAAATCGAGAACGGATAGAAAGATTGCCATGAAATTTTTAAGAAAGATACAGGAAGGAGAGATGATGGTTAGTTGATTTTGAAATCCCAAATCGGTTTAGCCATATGAATATAAAAATCAAATTCTGTGTATGTGTGTATGTTCGCTATGAAAACGTATTTCCCACACTTCAATCATCACCAAATTTTGGTTATAGGTTCTTTCGATCAACGGGAAGGTTTTAGGCTAAAAACAAGTAAGGAAGGTTAAGTTCGGGTGTAACCGAACATTACATACTCAGTTGAGAGCTATGGTGACAACATAAGGGAAAATAACCATGTAGGAAAATGAACCGAGGGAAACCCTGGAATGTGTTTGTATGACATGTGTATCAAATGAAAGGCATTAAAGAGTATTTTATGAGGGAGTGGGCCATAGTTCTATAGGTGGACGCGATTTAGGAATATAGCCATAAAGGTGGAACAGGGTTGACTCTAGAATGCGTTTGTACGTTATGGGTATCAAATGAAAGGTGTTAATGAGTATTTTAAAAGGGAGTAATCATTAGTTCCATAGGTGGACGCTGTTTCGAGATATCGCCACAAAGGTGGACCAGGGGTGACCCTAGAATTTGTTTGTACAATATGGGCATCAAACGAATGGTGTTAATGAGTATTTTAAAAGGGAGTGGGCCTTAGTTCTATAGGTGGAGGCCGTTTCGAAATATCGCCATAAAGGTGGACCAGTGGTGGCTCTAGAATGTGTTTGTACGATATAGGTATCAAATTAAAGGTATAAATGAGGGTTTTAAAAGGGAGTGGTGGTTGTTGTATACGTTGTCGCCTTTTCGAGATATTGCCATAAAGGTGGGCCAGGGGTGACTCTAGAATGCGTTTGTACGATATGGGTATCAAATGAAAGGTGTTAATGGGTATTTTAAAAGGGAGTAATCCTTAGTTCCATAGGTGGACGCCGTTTCGAGATATCGCCATAAAGGTGGACCAGGGGTGACCCTAGAATTTCTTTGTACAATATGGGTATCAAAAGAAAGGTGTTAATGACTATTTTAAAAGTAAGTTATCCTTAGTTCCATAGGTGGACGCCGTTTCGAGATATCGCCATAAAGGTGGACCAGGGGTGACCCTAGAATTTGTTTGTACAATATGGGCATCAAACGAAAGGTGTTAATGAGTATTTTAAAAGAGAGTGGGCCTTAGTTCAATAGGTGGACGCCGTTCGAAATATCGCCATAAAGGTGGACCAGGGGTGACTCTAGAATGTGTTTGTACGATATGGGTATCAAATTAAAGGTATTAATGAGGGTTTTAAAAGGGAGTGGTGGTTGTTGTATAGGTGGTCGGATTTTCGAGATATCGCCATAAAGGTGGACCAGGGGTGACCCTAGAATTTGTTTGTATAATATGGGTACCAAAAGAAAGGTGTTAATAAGTATTTTAAAAGGGAGTAATCCTTAGTTCCATAGGTGGACGCCGTTTCGAGATATCGCCATAAAGGTGGAGCAGGGGTGGCCCTAGAATTTGTTTGTACAATATGAGTATCAAAATAAAGGTGTTAATGAGTATTTTGAAAAGGGAGTGGGCCTTCGTTCTATAGGTGTTCGCCTTTTCGAGATATCGCCATAAAGGTGGACCAGGGGTGACTTTAGAATATGTTTGTACGATATGGGTATCAAATGAAAGGTGTTAATGAGTATTTTAAAAGGGCGTGGGGCTTAGTTCTATAGGTGGCCGCCTTTTCGAGATATCGCCATAAAGGTGGACCAGGGGTGACTCTAGAATGAGTTTGTACGATATGGGTATCAAATTAAAGGTATTAATGAGAGTTTTAAAAGGGAGTGGTGTGAAGGCGTTTTCCAGAAATCGACCAAAATGTGGACCAGGGTGACCCAGAACATCATCTGTTGGATACCGCTAATTTATTTATATATGTAATACCTGCCAAGATTTTAAGGGTTTTTTATTTCGCCCTGCAGAACTTTTTCATTTTGTTCTACTTAATATGGTAGGTGTTACAACCATTTTATAAAGTCTTTTCTAAAGTTATATTTCGCGTCAATAAAACAATCCAATTACCTGACCATGTTTCATCCCTTTTTTCGTATTTGGTATAGAATTATGGCATTTTTTTCATTTTTCGTAATTTTCGATATCGAAAAAGTGGGCGTGGTCATAGTCGGATTTCGTTCGTTTTTCATACCAAGATAAAGTGAGTTCAAGTAAGCACGTGAACTAAGTTCATTAAAGATATGTCGATTGTTGCTCAAGTTATCGTGTTAACGGCCATGCGGAAGGACAGACGGACGACTGTGTATAAAAACTGGGTGTGGCATCAACAGATTTCGCCCATTTTCACAGAAAACAGTTATCGTCATAAAATCTATGCCCTACCAAATTTCAAAAGGATTGGTTAATTTTTGTTCGACTTATGGCGTTAAAAGTATCCTAGACAAATTAAATGAAAAAGGGCGGAGCCACGCCCATTTTGAAAATTTCTTTTATTTTTGTATTTTGTTGCACCATATCATTACTGGAATTGAATTTTGACATAATTTACTTATATACTGTAAAGATATTAAATTTTTTGCTAAAATTTTACTTTCAAAAAAATTTTTTTTTAAAAGTGGGCGTGGTCCTTCTCCGATTTTGCTAATTTTTATTAAGCGTACATATAGTAATAGGAGTAACGTTCCTGCCAAATTTCATCATGATATCTTCAACGACTGCCAAATTACAGCTTGCAGAACTTCGAAATTACCTTCTTTTAAAAGTGGGCGGTGCCACGCCCATTGTCCAAAATTTTACTAATTTTCTATTCTGCGTCATAATTTCAAACTCATCTACCAAGTTTCGTCGCTTTAGCTGTCTTTTGTAATGCATTATCGCACTTTTTCGGTTTTTCGAAATTTTCGATATCGAAAAAGTGGGCGTGGTTATAGTCCGATATCGTTCATTTTAAATAGCGATCTGAGATGAGTACTCAGGAATCTACATACCACATTTCATCAAGATATCTCAAAATTTACTCAAGTTATCGTGTTAACGGACGGACGGACGGACGGACATGGCTCAATCAAATTTTTTTTCGATCCTGATTATTTTGATATATGGAAGTCTATATCTATCTCGATTCCTTTATATATGTACAACCAACCGTTATCCAATCAAACTTAATATACTCTGTGAGCTCTGCTCAACTGAGTATAATAATTTCGATATACAGAAGGGGCATGGCATCTCCCATACAAATGGTATTTTTGGTACTGCATAACTTTGAAGGTATACATGCCAGAACATTGAAATTCAGTAAGGAGTGATATGAGGTCAATCCCTAACACCACCAAAAAAAAAGGGGGATTGGGAAAACCGGGCGTGGCACCTCCCATACAAATGGGATATATTATACTGCATATCTCTTGATGTAGTAATGGTAGGATAATGAAAAGTGGTAAGGAGCTATTTGACGTTAAGTCCTAACACCTCCAGTAAAATGAGGAATGGGGAAAGAGGGGCGTGGCACCTTCCCTACAGATGGGATTTTTCAGAACTATGGCTGCCGTACAAACTTAAGTTATTTTAACACCTAAAGTTTGACTGCATTGTTGAGTTTGGCTGTTATGCCTTTTGGACGTTTAGTAATCTGCCGCCGTTAAAAAAATTTGTTAGCTTCAGTCTATCTACATCTATCTATATATATAAAAATAAAATTCTGTGTGTGAGTTCCCTATGAAAACGTGTTTCCCATAGATCAATCATCACCAAATTTTGGCTGTAGGTTCCTTCGATCAAGAAGAAAGTTTTTCATATTTCAGAATTAAGAATTTTAAATTTAAATGTTTTTGTTTTTTGGCTATGCGAACGAACTATCTTCGCTCCAAAAATGATCATGTTAAAAAAATCAATGATCGCATTCAAAACCAATTTCCTGGTGAAGCGACGAAATATAAATCGATCGACACAGTTACAGATGAAGATAAAATTGTGAATTATCCAATTGAATTTCTAACCTCTTTAGAACCACCTGGAATGCCTGCGCATATATCAACTTTGAAAATTGGCTCACCAATCATGCTTCTTCGGAATTTAAACCCACCAAAATTGTACAAATGGACCTTGCATTTAGAAATTAATACCGAATTTAATCGAAGCAACAATCATCAGCGGTAAAAGCAAAGGTGAAGATGTGATCATACCACGGATCCCAATCATTCCTACAGATTTGCCATTCAATTTTAAGCGCTGACAGTTTCCTGTACGCCTTGCTTTTGCAAGCAAAAGGACAATCGCTTACTATTGCATGCTTAAATTTAGAGTCCGTGCTTTTCCCATGACCAGCTATATGTTGCTTGCTCTAGAGTTGGAAAACCAAAAAAATTGCTTAGCTTTGCACCGAACGAAAAAACCAAAAATATTATGTACCCAGTTGCATTACAATAAGATACAATAATAAAATGTTTTAAACGAAAATTTCACCAAATATGCGTACAAAATTCAATTCAATTTACAGAACAATGAATTAAATTATCAGAAAACAAAACAGAAAAAATAACGCAACATTCATTCTATCTCGGGCGTTACAACGTACGCCTGGTAAAGCTAGTTGAATATATTTTGATACCATTTCGATGCTTCACTACTGCAAAATTTTATTAGAGAGCTATACCGTTTTTCCATAAATGAAGCTAATATCTTTGTTAAATATCACTATTATTTTCTAAGATTAATATGGTGTGTGTATGTAATCGTGCTCTTTTTATTTATTTGATTTAGGGAAAAACGGTGTAACTCTATTTATATCATATTCCACACATCCCCTCAATTCTTCTTTTTTTGAAACAAAAGAATATGCTGGCTCAAGGCGAATTCAGTATAGATTCGCCTTGTAATTGCTCCATTTCTCAAGCATCCGACATGTTCCTTTCCACAAGCAAACGCATACATACATATCTTTCGCAGCCCACGACAGTCAAAATCTCAAGGATTTTGACCGATCAAGTTTTAGCAGGAAACGATAAAGAAAATACTTGTGTTAATATTCAAATATTTAATGTTCGTGAGTATTATAACGTACAAGGCAGTCTCAATCCCATATTAATATGTATATGTATATTTAATTTCAAGTTCCCTCTAAACTCTCAGGAACAGGACGGCGGCTGATTGCGTGTGAACTCGTTCGGTAGGAAATCCAAGCGCTCGAATTAACATTAAAAATTGTTAACGCCGGTTGCTGTCGAACGGTTTATTTATCCGTGCGATGTTTAAACATGGATAACTAGCACCGTTCGACCACCTCTTTTAACAATTTAAATATAGAAAATACGCATAGGAAGTACGTGGGCTACCTCACAAGTTTGAGGTTTTGGGCAGTTGGCCTAAACATGCCGGCCCCCGTTGCGTGACGCAACATTGAAAACATAACCGCGTAGTTGAGCCGTCGTGTTCCACCAAGGTTAACTTATAACTATTTACAGCTTCCCCGTCTTCATTATGGGCTTACTCTAGACTAAAAGAAAAAAAGAAAAAACTGTAAAAAAATAGACGTGGTTTTAAATTTAAGGGGCACTTTATATTAATTTATAGAACTCAGAAAATATAGATTCATTTGATGCCAAAATTTAATAGTGCTCTTAAGCTAAATATAAAGTTGTTAAACAAAGAGAAAGGAGAGCCTAACAAGGGACCGACACAACCCAACCAAAAACTGTATCTTGGGCCAACAGTGGGCCTAATGTACCAACCGGAATTGCGCCCAATAGAATTTTGGAGTAGATTTCTGCCCCGAGTACAAGGCGGACTGGAGCTGCGATATTAAAGCGTGGATCCGCTAGCTTCAATGGCATATTTTCCCACGATCGTGTCATCTAATGAAGTTAGCGGTGTGCGTCGATGCAAATTGCGGACACATACTGCGTGCATGGTAATAGTCACAGACTGACCATGTTTCCCACGCAACTTAAAAAAGCAACCCATCTGGCGGTTAATGTATGTTACACCAAGCTGCAAATCTCGGGCGAGATATTCGTGTTGTTGTTGTTGTTGTTGTAGCGATACGGTTGCTCCCCGAAGATTTAGGGAGTGATCGATGTGATGGTCCTTTGCCGTTTACAGATCCGGTACGCTCCGGTAACACAGCATCATTAAGGTGCTGGCCCGACCATCTCGGGAACGATTTATATGGCCACATTAAACCTTCAGGCCAATCCGGTATTTTAGTCGCCTCTTACGACAGGCATACCTACCGCGGGTATATTCTAACCCCCTGACCCGCTGGGGTACGAGATATTCGTCGATTACGATGGTGGCCGCACAGGGATTAATCAATGCTCGCACCAGATGTAGTCGCCCTTGTGGTTCTATTTTAACAACGGTGGTTGGTGCCACTGCTCTAAGACACTGTACGGGTTGTGGCGGTGCTCTAATTGGGGCTATTCTTCCGGAGCGGAAGTTTGTTATAGGCGTGAGGTGGAATGCTGACGATTTCACTCTCTCTTGGTGCCTACGGGTTCGTTGAGCTCTTGTGCTCTTTTTATTGCGCGGTTGGAAAGTTTTCATTTCCAATCCGCGGTTCTGTCGTCGTTCATGTTGGAGCTGCGGTCGAAAACGCTGTGGTTTCGATCCGCTTGCTGCCTCTGGGTGGAATGCATGAGATTCCACTCCAGTGCGCTGTTCCGGGCGGAAAGCAGACGTTTCCGCTCCAGAATTTGTGGCAGCAATGACCGTCTCTACATCCGACGCAAATAGGGACATACGGTCACTGTCATCAGCTTCACCGAATATAGGCCTCGTTGGTCGTCGAGTTGATTTCGGCGCATCTTGTAAAGGTAACATCGTGTGGTGATCGTCTCCACACTTTTGGCACCTTCCGTTGCGTGTTCAATGACCTGCGCGATGAAATGACGACAAAAAATTGACACAATGACGTGTCCTAATTAATGACCTTGACCCAACGTTCTGGCGTAGAAAGGCTGCGAAATAATGGACAAACCCGTAGTGGATGCTTTTTCTGGCAGATGCGACAGATTAGTGAGAACTCGGTTGCCTCGGCCTTTTTACGTATTTCAGTGAAACGCATCATATCTAGAAAAATAAACAATTCCCTAGTTGGAAACATTTTTCATCTTATTTAAAAACCACCCTGTTTACGCGGTGTAGGCTGTCACCCGTCCCATCCCCCTCCTTTTCTATATGTATATCTATGAATTTATATACATCCCGTATCTTGTATTGTATTCGAATATATTGAATTATATTATATTGAATTACCCCCAAAATCAATACATGGCATTTACCCTTAAATTCCCTATTGGGAATGCTCATGGCCGTGTGGCAGCCTCCACCGCGCAAAATCCACCAAGTCGAATTCGCCGCACGTACAGGATGGCGATCTGGCATGATCGACATCTGTCAGAAAACCACCACCTTTTTGTTACATTTTATACATTGTTTATTGTCATCTTTGAAAATCAGCTTCGGTTAACAAAAAGTTCTTTGAGTGTGAATAACAAAATTATATATATCAATCCATAATTAAATTACGTATGTGAAAAAATCTATAAACCACACAGTGTTTGAAATTCGAAAGGCATATGTAATACAAAATAAAAGCAAGCTGTCCTGAAAATTGCAACAACTTCTCCTGGCATAAAGTTACGGAATCAGATTACAAATACAGATTACATAAGCTTCACACGCAGAAAGCAAGACACCGGAATCATCACCTATTTGAATTCCTAACTATTGGAAGTGCGGACAGTGGAACAAGCTGCGTACTACATCATTTTATAGAACATCAGTTGCATTTTACCACACCAAATGATGCTCATCGCTCTTATATACTGGTACTTCAGATCGCCACAATCTTCCCATTGGACACAATCCCAGGTAATTTGTTTCATCCTACGTACACTGGCCTCTCACCTTGTGAGGAAATAAAATATAGCTATTTTGAATCAGTACTTTTATTGATTGAGCACGCCATACCCGTATTAGAGTACTGCCTCCTAACGCTCATCTTCATGCAGCCGTGAAGCGAGAGCCACACAACTAGCCCCACAACGGCGATTAGTAGGCTATCGAACTATCTACAGGGTTGCGCAATAAGCCTTTTCTGAGGCGTCGCAGAATCCGTGGAGCTCAACGTATTAATCGGGCGTAAAATTCATCCATCGGGGTTTCTGGATGGCTGAGATAGAGGGAAGGTTTTGAGAGAACTGCGCCCATTTGGCTAGACGGATGGGTTTAACCTTCTCGTCCCATTCGGTCACATCTAACCACAATTCTTGCATGAGCATCTTCGCTTGGATCATTATGGGCGTCAGCCACCCTGCGGGATCGAAAAGTTTCGCAATAGAGGAGAGGATTTGCCGCTTCGTGGCTGCAGTGGATGCCGGATTTGAGTCGACGGTATACGAGAATGTATCCGTTAGGGCGTTCCACTGGATGCCCAGGGTCTTGGCTGTGCTAGTCTTTTCGAACTCGAGAAAGTTTGTTTCCAGCAGATCAGTTTTCGATATTTTTTGGAGGATGTTGGGATGGTTTGCCGTGATCTTTTTTAGGGGAAAGCCGGCTGAATTGAGAGCGTCTATAGTCTCTGTTAGGGATTGTTCGGCTGATTGAAGATCATGACTGCCAGATAAAATATCGTCAACATACGTCTCGGATTTTAGTATTGGGGCTGCGCGTGGATGGGAATCGGCTATGTCTTTCGCCAGCTCGTGTAGAGTGCGAATAGCCAGGAAAGGCGCGCAGTTAACCCCGAAGGTGACCGTTTTTAACTTGTAGTCCTTTAATGGACTGTGTTCGGGGGTTCGGAATATTATCCGTTGGTAGTCTCGGTCATCGGGGTGCAAGAGAATTTGGCGGTACATTTTCTCGACGTCGCCATTAAACACATATTTATATGTTCGCCATTTCAGCAACATAAGTCGGAGATCGGGTTGGAGGGTTGGTCCGGTACATAAAACATCGTTGAGGGAGTGACCGGAACCCGACTTTTTGGAGGCGTTGAACACAACTCTGACTTTTGTTGTCTTTTTGTCTGGCCTTACGACTGCATGGTGAGGGAGATAGAATGAGCAGTATTTACCCAGGGATTTTATTTCATTGGGACTGCATTCTTCCATGTGGCCTAGGGACAGATATTCTTCGAGTACCTGGTCGTATTGCTACTTGAGATCGCCCTTTTTGAGAGGGAACGTTCCATGCCGTGGAACTGTCGTAGGGCTGCAGTACGGGATTGACCTAGGTCGATATCGTTCGGGAATGTTGATTTAAATGGGAGCCGAACCATATATCGACCGTTATCCATGCGAGTGGTTGTGCTTTGATAAAATTCTTCGCACATTTTATCTTCTGGGGTTTCCACTCGCACTCTGGGTATTTCTTCGATTTCCCAGAATTGCCGTAGCTGTTCATTCAGCTGGACATTCGTCACTTCCCACGCTTGAGCGGAGTGTGATCCGACCTTTTCGGGGGTTTGGCCACTTATTATCCAGCCAAATATCGTGTTTTGTGCTAGCAGTGTGGGCGAGATCTTTTCGATGCCATTTAGCATTATTTGTGGGATAAGATCACTGCCTAATACCAGATCAATTTGGGAGGGGTTCTGAGTGTTCTGGTCTGCTAGCTTGAGATGGGACCATTTACGCATTTGGTCGTTATTTAGCCTGAGTGTTGGGAGTTGCCTAGTGAGCCGAGGTAGAACTATTGCCTGGGCCTTTATTTTCACCTTGTGGTCATTTGAGACTAGGGTCAGTGAGCATAGCTTGTTGGAGGTTTGTACTACTCCGCCTCCCATTCCCGATATTTCAAATAGGGAGCGGGTATATGGGAGGCCTAGCTTGATTTGAGCTTTCGACGAGATGAAGCTACGCTCTGACCCTTGATCCACTAAGGCTCTGAGCCTGAAGCAGTCCCCTCGGTGTTCTATAGACACTATCGCTGTGGGGAGAATAATCTTGCTATCATTTTCCACATGCAAAGATTGGATGCGGGCAGCGTTTGAGGTGGTGGGAAGTTCCTCGTTGGGATCTGGGTTGGTAACGTCCTGAGTAGTTGCTACTTGGGCTGCCGTTCTTCGAGGGCCATTGGTTTGGTGTGATATTCCGGTATCGTGGAGGGTGGAGTTGTGGCGACCTTGGCAGTAGAGACACGTTCTTGTGCTTGTGCAATCTTTTACGAGGTGGGTTTGGGACAGGCAGTTTTCGCAGAGATTGCGCTCTCTCACGAATTTTTTCCGTTCAGGGATTGCCAGCTTTTTATAATGCAAGCAGCTTTGTAGCGTGTGGGAGTTCTGCTTGCACTTTTTGCAGGTGTATACTTTTTGATGCTCGGCCACATGAGCATTTGTGCGAGTTTGAGAGTAGTTGTTGTTCTGCGGGGGGTTGCGGTTTTGGTTAGGTGTTTGAGCCTGCCTGAACTGGGGATTGTTTTGACTTGAGGGAGGCTTTGAGAAATTGGTGGAGGGTGGATTGTATCGGGATTTGGCTGGTCGCCATTGATCCACCCTTTCCACTATCTCGTAGCGAGTAGTCAAAAACTGATCCATTTGGGACCAGTTCGGTAGGTCTCTTCTGGAGCTTAAAGATTGCTCCCAAAGCGCAACTGTATTTTCCGGCAGTTTTGAGGTTACCAGATATATTAATATGGGGTCCCAACTGTCTGTCTGGAGACAGTTATTAACGGAAGATTGCAGTCGCTGAATGTCTTCGCTGTTTTCAGTCGGAATGGGCTTGAGGTTCATGAGGACTTTTATTTGATTGTCGACCAGGACTCTTTTATTTTCATAACGGGATTTAAGAGCTTCCCAAGCCAGAGCAAAGTTGTCATCACTCAGTGGAAATTGCTTTACTATCTGGCCGGCTTTTCCTTGGGTTTTGTACCTGAGGTGGTACAGTTTTTGGGCGCTCTAGAGTTTGGGGTGGTTGATATAGACCGCCGTGAACATGTCACGGAAGGACGGCCATTGATCATAACTCCCGTAAAATACTTCGGTGTCACAAGCGGGTACTTTGAGGTGCATCCCGGAATTTTCTTGGGGAGTGGTCGTTGTAGCGGGGACGGGATTGCTTAGTACCCTTAGCTGGAGCTGATCGCCTATTCTTGCCTTTGTGTCTTCATACGCTATAAGAGAGGCGCGGTATTTATTGAAGGCTGAGGCCTTAAAGTCTTCGGGAAGGTCGTTGTCATCTGACTCTACGACGGCGTCATATGCGCTCTGTACCCTTTCCCAGAACACATCGATATTTTTATCTTTTATATTTAGGGATGCCTCGGTGTTATCTTCGATCTGGGTTGTGCCGAACCGAGCGCAGTAATCAGTAAAGAGATCCGTTTCGGATATAAATTTATTTTCGACCACGGTAGCCATTCTGAACAGGGACTTGCTTAATTTTATTTTAGCTATTTTGGTTATTTTTTGGGACTGCCTGGTGTTTATTTATGAGGGAAAACCAAAGGGATAAGTTTTACTATTTGTCGATAGTATAGTAGGCTGGGACCAGTTAGACTCAATTGGGAATAGTCTGGGCCCAGTTGGGCAGATTTTACTGCTGGGTAATTTAAACTATGAGCATGTGGCCGAATTTGCTGCTGGGTATCCCGAGTAATACTGATATGGGATATGTATTTAAATTATACCGCAAGGGACTCAAGTATTAAAGGGCAATGAGCTAACTTTGTGCAAGTGTGTGTGGGATTTGCCTCGAAATTTTTTAATGCACCGCTTTTATGTACAGGTGTATATTGGGGCGAGAATGTACATATACATATATATAAAATGTATTTTTTGGCGGGAAAATATAATTCTGGCGGGAGAAATTTGTATTTGGCGGGAGCCACCAAAATTTATTCGTAGGGATATACCGAATATATGTATATGTATGTATATCCGGCTCGAAGGGCCATTAGATAATTCGATAGCCTACTAATCGCCGTTGTGGGGTTAGTTGTGCGGCTCTCGCTTCACGGCTGCCTGAAGATGAGCGTTAGGAGGCAGTACTCTAATACGGGTATGGCGTGCTCAATCAATAAAAGTACTGATTCAAAATAGCTATATTTTATTTCCTCACAAGGTGAGAGGCCAGTGTACGTAGGATGAAACAAATTACCTGGGATTGTGTCCAATGGGAAGATTGTGGCGATCTGAAGTACCAGTATATAAGAGCGATGAGCATCAATTGGTGTGGTAAAATGCAACTGATGTTCTATAAAATGATGTAGTACGCAGCTTGTTCCACTGTCCGCACTTCCAATAGTTAGGAATTCAAATAGGTGATGATTCCGGTGTCTTGCTTTCTGCGTGTGAAGCTTATGTAATCTGTATTTGTAATCTGATTCCGTAACTTTATGCCAGGAGAAGTTGTTGCAATTTTCAGGGCAGCTTGCTTTTATTTGGTATTACATATGCCTTTCGAATTTCAAACACTGTGTGGTTTATAGATTTTTTCACATACGTAATTTAATTATGGATTGATATATATAATTTTGTTATTCACACTCAAAGAACTTTTTGTTAACCGAAGATGATTTTCAAAGATGACAATAAACAATGTATAAAATGTAACAAAAAGGTGGTGGTTTTCTGACAGATGTCGATCATGCCAGATCGCCATCCTGTACGTGCGGCGAATTCGACTTGGTGGATTTTGCGCGGTGGAGGCTGCCACACGGCCATGAGCATTCCCAATAGGGAATTTAAGGGTAAATGCCATGTATTGATTTTGGGGGTAATTCAATATAATATAATTCAATGTATTCGAATACAATACAAGATACGGGGATGTATATAAATTCATAGATATACATATAGAAAAGGAGGGGGATGGGACGGGTGACAGCCTACACCGCGTAAACAGACGGTACTTCTTAGGTACCGAGCAATACGTGGTGGGTTTGTGGGTTACAAGCAATTCTAAGAGTTCCTGTATGCAAAGGGTTTGGGATGCCGTTATTTTGAGAGCTATTTCATTTGTAGACATGAAAGTTCCTCGGGAATACGAACCGAGAGAATGACAAATTACCACTCAGAACTACGCCATGCATGCCAAAAAAAATATTTCATAGTTGTATTGTGTTTTGGTTTTTACTATATAAAATATAGCCCAGTGTGGACACTCTATTATGCCTACTTAAGATTGCCCTACCTACGACGATATCGAATATCGATAACTTTTTCGTCGCACTAAGTTAATTAATGGCTGACGGCCATTAATAAGTTAAATTAACGTGCGCGTGAACGAAAGTAAATTTGCGGTGCTTGTTGTGCAGGCGAAAAATGTTACTTCGGGAGTGTCGAAAGTGTGGTGTTAGTGTATAAGAAAATAGAGGAAATGAATTTAAAGTGAAGAATAAAATAAATAAGTATTCATAATATTTCCTTTTTTTTTTTTAATAATGTCCGACTTATTTGTTATTTTTCCCCTTTTGAAAAAAAAAATCTATATACATGGCATAAAAAAAATATATAAATGTAAGGCGCGATAACCTCCGAAGAGATCTAAGGCCGAGCTTCTCTTCCAATTTGCGTAGTGCTTCTCTTGATTTTTCCCTACAAATCGGCCGGACGGGACCTACATGTTTTATGCCGACTCCGAACGGCATCTGCAAGGCAGATGAATTTTCACTGAGAGCTTTTCATGGCAGAAATACACCCGGAGCGCTTGCCAAACACTGCCGAGGGGCGACCCCGCTTAGAAAAATTGTCTCTAATTGAAAAACCTTATTTCTAAAATTTTGATGTTGCTTTGCCCGGGGTGCGAACCCAGGGCATACGGTCTGATAGGCGGAGCACGCTACCATCACACCGCGGTGGCATACGGCTTCCCAAATTTGGTGAAAAAATGGAAAAAAATATGTGTTTTTTATTTTTTCTTTAATACTTTTTTGTTTAGTAAGGGTTAATGCAATGGAATTGTAGCGAATGAATTTTTCCTTTTACGTAACGCTACCTTTGTGCTATCCCTGTTTTCTATTCTTCAAGTTTTGCGTGAAAATGTATAAAAAAAATTTTTATCTGGTGGTTGTCTGGCTTTAGTTGGCATTGGGTTACGGTATAAAATACAAAAATGTGAGAAAAATAAGAAAAAACAAAATTTTCAAAAAATGTTTCAACAAAAATTTTTGTTTGTTGGGTGTTTATTTCTTTTTCATTAAGCGTCCCATTTTCCAAACAAGTTTCAAAACAATCAGCCCTCGCAATTATTGAAATATGTTGAGAATTTAGACATAAACAAAAAAAATAATAAAAAAAAAAATTCCAGTGACTAAAAAAAAATTAGTGAACTGTGACTCAGCCTAATCTTCATGTCTGTTTGTACAAATGGAGGCGTCAGTGCCTGCCCAGCAGTAAAGACGGAGCACGAAAAGCTTTTAAAAGTGAACGCACGTGTTGAAAGGTGGTTTTTGTATAAAACAAAAACAAAAATATGAATATGCATGAAAATCACGCCACCATTGGTACAACTATACATATGTACATTAGGCCGGTTCAAAAAAATTTTTTTTTCGATTTGAAGTTAAGAAAAGTGCTGAAACAAGTGCTTATACCGTTTTTAATATGAATTTGCAGTCCGGGTGCCTATATTAGGCTGGGTCGACAAAAAATAAAAAAAAATTTCTTTGAGTTTTTGAAGAATTTTTTATATTTTATTTTCTTGGTTTTGATTCTGATATTATTGTTTCTGAGAAGTGGTTGGATTCGTGTCTTCAGTTTCCGAAGCAAATGGTGGTAATAGTACTACTTTTACGAGTGGTCTGGTCACTTGGCCCCTTTTCGTCCGAAGGTGTACGACCCGAACGTGGTTGTCGGAACTAGGATGAACGTTCACCACTCGTCCCAATCTCCACTCGTTGGGTGGTAAATTTTCCTCTTTAATAACCACCATATCTCCTACCTTGATATTTGTTTTAGGATGTTTCCACTTTATCCTCTTTTGTAGTTCCGTTAGATATTCTGTTTTCCATCTTTGGCAAAAGTTCTGATGCAAGGCCTTGAGTTTTTGCCTTCGATTCACGACTGATGCTGGGTTTTCGTTAACTTCTAGCTCTGGTGGGAGCCAATAATTGTCCACCGACTAAAAAATGGCCTGAAGTTAGGGGTTCTAGATCCAAAGGTTCATTTGAGGCTGGGCTGAGAGGACGAGAGTTAAGGCAAGATTCGATGCGACAAAGCAGCGTGTTGAACTCTTCGAAAGTAAATTTCGAACTCAATGCGATCTTTTTAATTTTTAAAACTTTTCACAACGGCTTCCCACAGGCCGTGCATATGCGGAGCACTTGCTGGTATGAAATGCCAAGATAATTCCTGATGTGCAAATTTTGAAAGAGTTTGTACTCGGGAATCGGCGATAAATGCTTTAAATTCTGCTTTTAATGCGCGTGCGGCTCCGACGAAGTTGGTCCCGTTGTCTGAATAGATATTCCTTGGGCATCCTCGTCTGGCTACGAACCTAGAAAAGGCTGCTAGCCTTGGTAGAAAAGCAGACGAGAAGACAGACGTAACCTTTCGCGTTCGATGCTGATGTACTGCTGTTGTGCTGCGGGTCGTAAATGACCGAGTGCCAGGTTGGCTGGAAATTCCGATCTGAATGGTAGTTTGACTCTGTAGCGTCCATCTTCCTCACGAATTGTGGTTGTCCGGTAGAGTGCGTCACAGTATTCGTCATCAGCTGATCGTTGTTGGGTTTGGTGAACCTCTTCCTGTTCCCAAAATTGTCTCAAAAGTTGATTGATGGGGTCATCGGTGCATTCCGTGACATGAGTGCTGAAGGTTAATACCTTTTCAGCTACCGGACCGCTTAATATCCATCGGAATATTGTGTTTTCAATTTTCGATGGTATCGAATACTGTGGATCGGCTAACGGTAAATGGGACAGTTCTTCGAGATCGATGCTTGAAACTCTGACTGTGGGCAAGAACTTAGTTAGTTTTTGGCAAAATTATTGCTTGTGCGTCTATCATTTGGGTTAAGTCTGCTGAACAGAATGTTATCTGGCAGACTTTATTGGCATTTTTCACAACCATTCCGCCGATTTTAGATATCTGGTGGAGAGACTCTTTTGTGGGTAGACCAAGAAGCTTTTGTATACGGGATGATACAAAAGTTTTTTGTGAACCTTGGTCTATTAGGACACGAATTTTATGAAATTCGCCAGCATAGTATATTGATACTACTGCTGTTGGTAGTAGGGTGGTTCCATGATTACTCGAGAAGTGTGTAGAAACCGGGTTTTTGTCTTGAGACTGTTGGGAGGAGTAGGCCCTTGCGGCGGCTTTCGATGTTGAGGCTCGCTCGTCGGCCGTTCTCCTAGGGGTGCCGGCTTGGGCATTTTGAGCTCTGGGGGTTTGGTTGTGATTGTTGGGGTTTGGGTCCCCCTGTGGGTTAGGGGTTAGAATATGCCCACGGTAGGTATACCGGTCGTAAAAAGGCGACCATAATACCATGGGTACCCAATCCATGAGTAAGGTGTTTTACTCGAAAGGTAGCAGGGTGGACGCGGTGTATCACCCTGTGAGACCCTAGGCAAGGTCCTTATAAAAACTGCTACCGCGGGAGCAGGAGAAGCCAGTGTGATCTGGTGCACTGCATCGAACGATGCTTTGTACTCAAGTCTCACCTCCTGTCCTGGGATGGCCCCCTTGTGGGAGCATCGTGGGTGGCTGTGGTTTCAAATAGAGTTCACTTATGACACACGCTCTGAGTAGACTTGTTTTCCCTTGGGGCGTGCAAACCCAAGGGAATTCGGTCTCATGCTTGCCACGACAGTCCCAATTTCATTGAGAAACTGACCCTGAGCGGCAGATGATAGGTTGGTCACATCCCTTAATTTGTGACAAATATGCTGCAAATAAGTTGACGAAAGATGGTGAAGGAACGCATGTCTATCGTCAGCCGAAAAAACAATCGATAATTGTGCGAATGGGCCGGTGCTCATCTCGTCTTTTGAGATGTTTGAGGGTGCTTTAGACTGCGTAAGCGAATAGGAGGCGTTCGCTGTGTGGATGGCCACATCCTATATGTGGCAAGAGTTGACGTTGTCAAATCACTGCAGTGTGGCGGACTGCAATGCAAGGATGTTGCTGGGGCAGGTACTCGGTACTTACAGGTCTGTGAGCGGAAAAGGTTGGACACATCCCTTAATTGTGGTAGGAGTTTATTTGGAGGCATATCGGTGCATAATTGTTGCGTAATTGAGTGGAAATTGGAGCGAAATTAGTAGCAAAAATGGAAGCCAAAAGTAGACAATATGGCACACAATGTTTGTCAACGTAGTGTGGCCTCAAGCGATGTCGAGGGGCATTGTTGAGGCGGGCACTCGGCACTTACAGGTCTGTGTGCGGAAAAGGTTGGTCACATCCCTTGATTTTAATTGTGATGGAGTTTTAAGACGGAGCATAATTGGATGCCAAGCTCACTTTGTTTGTCAACGTAGTGCGGCCCTTTAAGCAATATCTAAGCAAAACCAAGCTCCGTCGTTAACAATGTATTTATACATTGTTGTAACACTGCAGAACAGAAAAGGTTGGTCACATTCCTAAATTGCGACAAAAACACAATATCTCAATCTGGTTAACTTGTTAATCAGATATCGAGATATCAAAATCAATGAAAGAGGGACTCTGAGGCAAGCACGGAACTCGCGGTGGAGTTGCCGTGCAACCGGGTGCCATTACCCGAAAATGGAAGAGGAGGATGGATAGCCCTCCTCGGCCAAACCAAGGCTGGTTGACTTGAACACCCCAGCTCACCGATTTGGTACCAACTTGTTGGGCCGAAGATCAACGGACATTGATCTGTGTTTTACACCGGAGGTAAGTCTTCACGACAGGGACTCCCGTAATGCACGTTCTTTCGTCTGTTGGGGTTTGGGCTGCAAATGCAGTAGCGAATGATGACGCTTTTGGCAATAAACGCACGTGAAACTACTTTTACATTCGTTATTGTGGTATGACGTTGATAAACTGTTTGCCCAGTAACTATTTTCTCTCACAAATTTGAATCGGTCTGATACCGATAAATTCCGAAACCTGACGCAAGATTTGACTGCGTGGTACTGGTTGCATTATCTACACGAAGCTGTTTTATTGAACTCCGTGTGATATGAGTGGGTTCTATTATTGTTAGATTGGGTCGAGTTTTGATTCACCGTTCGTGGTGTATAACTCGAAAATTGGAGTTTCGCCTTGCCTGGTAGGTAGGTACTTATTCTCTCTACTACCTCGTATCTGCTGGTCAAAAATTTATTCATATCATCCCAAAGTGGGAGTTCTTTTCGGGATCTAAGGGATTGTTCCCATAGTGAAAGGCTTTCACTTGGCAGCTTGGATGAGCAGAGGTAAACGAGGATTGGGTCCCAGTCCGTTGTCGGGATTCCTTGAGTGTTAAGGGTTGACATGCAGTTGTTGATTGTCGTCTGCATCTTCGGTATTTGTTCTCCGTTTTCAGCGAATATTGTGGGCAGGTTCAACAGTGTCTTCAATTGGTTGTCGGCGAGTATCCTTTTGTTCTCGTACCTAGACCTGAGCGCTCCCAGGCAAGCTCGAAATTATCATCGTTCAGTGGGTATTGTTTTACAATAAGTCCTGCTTGACTTTTCGTTTTTAGGCGTAGGTGGTATAATTTTTGAGAGGGTGATAATTTAGGGTGATTTTTATAGACTGCCGTGAACATATCTCTGAAGGATGGCCAGTCTTCGTATCCACCATGAAAGACTTCGGTGTCACATGCTGGAACTTTCAAATAACAACCATTTGAGTTTGAGTCATTTATTGGGTGGGCGGGTATTTGTTGTTGGTTGGTGCTAGCAGTGTTGAAAGTTTGTAAGGCTTTCAAAATTTCAGATTTGCATGTTTGATAGGTTTCCATGCATTTAGCGAATTTTTGCTCAACCGAGCCGCTAACATCTGTGTAATTATTGGAGAAACTAACTTCTCGATGGGACGCTAGAACCTTTGCCCATATTTTATCTATTAGAGGACCAATTTGACCTTAAGCATACACTCTGATAAATCGGTAGTTTGGGAGGGTGACCATCTTGAGCAATAAACCTCTACTTGGTTACCGTCATATATGAATTCCTGCAGGCATATATCTGCAGTGGTCAATTTTTGAGATTCGTCCGACGATTTCGGCATTATAAATTAATTTGGTTTATTAAAAGGGGAGCTTTTATTAAGCTGTGAAATTGACAAGGGCAATAAAATTTTTTTTTTTGAAACCAGCCCAATGTACGCTTGGTTCTTTATACGGACTTGTCTCAGCGCTTCTGAGTACAAGTAATGTGGGTATATATAATGTAAATGTGTGTTCACTGGGGTTTGTTTTGGGGTCATCCAACTCAAAAAAAGTTATGAATTTTTAAAAAAACACCGTTTTTGTTTTCAAAATGCTATAACTTTTTCAAAAATTGACCGTTTGGGATCTTTTTTTTTTAAATTTGTTTTTAAATGTATCTTTAGGAAAAAATTCAAAAAAATTTTTAAAGTTTTTTTTTGTAATTTTTCAGTTTTTCGAGATTTTTCGAATTTTGCCCTTTTTTTCTCAAAAACAACTTCAATCAATTCTGCAATCATCCCCACGAATTTAGTTTTTTTTAAAAAGGGAATTCGAAAATTGAAAAATGAAAATAAAAAAAACTTTAAAATTTTTTTGAATTTTTTCCTAAAAGTACATTTAAAAACAAATTTAAAAAAAAAAGATCCCAAACGGTCAATTTTTGAAAAAGTTATAGCATTTTGAAAAGAAAACCGTTTTTTTCAAAATATTTAAAACTTATTTTGAGTTGGAAAACGGTGTTTTTTCAAAATGCTATAACTTTTTCAAAAATTAACCGTTTGGGATCATTTTTTTTTTTAATATGTCTTTAAATGTACTTTTCAGAAAAAATACAAAAAAATTTTAAAGTTTTTTTTTCAATTAAATAAAAAAATAAAAAATTCTCGGGCCACTCCGGGATTAGTGGGGATGATTGTAGAATTGATTGAAGTTTTTATGAGAAAAAAAGGGCGAAATTTGAAAAATCTCGAAAAACTGAAAAATTACAAAAAAAAAACTTTAAACATTTTTTTGAATTTTTTCCGAAAAATACATTTAAAAACAAATTAAAAAAAAAAAAGATCCCAAATGGTAAATTTTTGAAAAAGTTATAGCATTTTGAAAACAAAAACGGTGTTTTTTTAAAAATTCATAACTTTTTTTGAGTTGGATGAAAAAATTTGAAAAACTTATGAAAAACGTCTTTCGTAAGCTAGAAAAAGAAGAAAAACTTTCAGCCAATTCTAAAGGGGTCGGGTTCAAAATTGGTCGAAATGGGATGGAATACCCCATATGTATATATGGGTAAATTGGGCAGCGGTGAATTTCACGCTGGAAAAATATATATAGCTCGTGGATGATTACCGAACTAAGTGGGTATATACATATGTTACATTTATACGTATATACTTTTATAATTAAGTAGGTATTTAACGCAACGAACTTTTTGGGTGTATAGAACCGGGCAGTGGGTTTTCCGTTGGTACGGGAATAAAAATTTACGTATTAGGTAGCTATTTTTTTGGAAACAAAAATCTAAGAGTTTTGTAAGGACTGTACCTTTTTGTCCCAGTGGGTAAGAAAATGAAATTTGTTTTCGTTTAGACTCTATGATATGGGCTTGTTGGAGAGTGCGAAGTAATCCTAATGCAACCCTGTATTATTTCATTGTACTGTAACTTGTTCATACACTATTGTAACCTGTTCATACACTATCTAATTTCTTCTTGTACTCACTTCACTTCCGTTTATAATATAGCCGAATAAAGTACACGTTTAAAACAACAGGTTATGGGCCCAGCCCTACCTAAATTCGGAAAATAGTAATTTATTCAAGAAGTTAAATTCGGTATAAATTTGAGCGATCGGTAACTGAAAATAGTTACGCCGGTTTATTAATAAATGGCCACGACAAGTGTGAGGATTGATCCGCTAAACGCGGATAATTATGATAGCTGGAAGCTACAAATGCGTGCCATCTTGATAAAGTGCGATTTGTGGGATTATGCATCGGGTGAAAATCCATGTCCAAGCGACGCAAACGCTGCCGCAAAATGGAAGGGATTCGATCGAAAAGCTTGCGCTGACATAACGCTTGCTATGTCTCCATCAGAATTGGGTTTAGTCACTGAATGTGAAACAGCGCATGATATGTGGAAGAAACTAGAGTCAACTTTTCAATCAAAAGGGCCTGCGCGAAAAGCCACCCTATTAAAACGTATTGCGCTTGCACGTATGAAGGAAGGGGATAACGTTCGTGACCATCTCAACGAATTCTTCCATGCAGTTGCTAAGCTCAAAGAAATAAACGTCACTGTGGGTGACGATCTGCTGACAATCTTATTATTGTATAGCTTACCAGAATCCTACAAAACATTCCGTTGTGCCCTAGAGACGCGTGATGAGCTGCCCAAGCCAGACGTTCTTCGCGTAAAAATAATGGAAGAAGAACAATCCAGAAAAGCCAAAGAGGCTGATACAGAGCAAAATGGATTAATTGCACAATCAAAAGGTAAGAGTTACAATAAAACTCAAGGTGGCCACACTTACGGCAAGCAAGATGCAGTGAAAGAAAAACGAAATTGCTACAAATGTGGTAGAATTGGTCACATTGCACGCAATTGCCGAGCAAAACAAAAGGAGAAAAATTCGCATTCAAATGCACGTCAAGCTAATGAAGACAAATTCGAAAAATCTTTGTTCTCTGAATCAGCATTGTTGGCAAAAAATCTAAACGAATATTGGTGCTTAGACAGTGGCTGTTCATCGCATATGTCTTCAAATAGAGAAAACTTCGAAACATTTAAAGATATAAACAAAACTCTCTGCTTGGCGAACAGCAACACAGCTAGCATCACAGGTGTTGGTAACGTCAAAGCGACTATCAACGAAAGGGGAAATAGTGAGAGAATCAACTTCGAAAAAGTGATGTACGTGGCAGAGCTACGAACAAATTTATTGTCTGTGTCAAAAATTGCTGACAATGGGTACGAAATAATTTTTCGACGAGATGAAGCAATTGTTGTGAAAAACAACAAACGCGTTCTAACAGCTACGCGAATTGGTGATTTGTATTACATTAAAAGCGCTGAACCTATTGCAAATATTTCTGAAACGAAAAATATCAATATACAAACTTGGCACGAGCGATTGGGTCATTTAAACGAAAATGATTTGAAGCGTGTAGTAAACATGGTGCACGGCATAAAATTTGACACAAACGAAAAACTGCAAACATGTGAAATTTGTATTAGCGAAAAACAAACAAAAGGAAGTTTTCCAAAACAGAGCGAGCAGCGCACGTCAGATTTGTTAGAAATCGTCCACACTGACGTTTGTGGGCCAATGCGATCACGCTCACATTCAGGCGCAAAATACTTTATAACTTTTACAGACGATTTTACGCGATATAGCGAAGTCTATTTTATGAAACGAAAAAGTGAATCTCTGCAAAAGTTTAAATTATTTAAGAATGCGGCAGAAAATTTTACAGGGAAGAAAATAAAAATGCTTCAATCTGACAACGGCTTGGAATATATGAGCATCGACTTTCAAAACTATTTAAATGATTGTGGTATTAAGCGCCACCTGACTGCTCCCTATACACCGCAACAAAATGGTGTTGCAGAGCGAAAAAACAGAACGCTTTTAGAAATGTCTCGGTGTATGCTTAAGCAGGCAGGTTTACCAGCTGTTTTTGGGCAGAAGCCATTAACACCGCAAATTATATAAGAAATAGGTGCCCAACCAAAGTACTGAAAAACGAAGTGCCACTTAAAATTTGGTCGGGAAATACCCCAACAGTAATTCATTTGAGACCTTTCGGTACAAAGTCATACGTATTGAAAAAGGACAATAAAAATAGTAAATTTGAATAACGCTCAGAAGAATGTATCCTCGTCGGATATTCAACAGAAGCCAAAGCGTATCGCCTATGGTCGCCAATCAAAAGAAAACGAAATGATGAAAAGTCAGAAGGTTTAGAAATTGATCTTCAATCTAAAAAAGATGAAATTTATGTTCAGTCTGATGACATCTCCGAGCAATTGAAAAAAGATGAATTATATGGTAAGTCAGACGAAGTTGTTGAACAATCTTCAAGCGAACGTGAAGGCGTTGAAGACACAAAACGCGGTAGAGGTCGACCAAAACTAATTAAAAGCACGGGACCTGGTCGACGCAAAAAAGTTTATCAACAACCGGCAAATAGTGCAACTGAAGAAGTTGCCGAAAGCTCCGATGCAAATAGCAATGATTTCGAGGATTGCGAATATGCAAACCTAGCGTTGACCAATGACCCAGAAACATTTCAAGAAGCAGTAAATTGCGATGAGGGTGCATCATGGCTCAATGCTGTTGAAAATGAGTATATGGCACAAATGTTAAATAAAACGTGGGATATTGTTGAGCGACCCACAGAAAGAAAAATTATTGGCAATCGTTTTGTGTTTCGAACCAAAAATGGCAATACGAAAAAAGCGCGTCTGGTGGCAAAAGGGTGCTCGCAACGTCCAGGGGAGGACTTTAATGTCACATACTCCCCCGTAGCTCGATTAACTTCGATTCGAATGCTATCAGCACTAGCAGCGGAGCTTAACTTGCAAGTACATCAAATGGATGTGATCACAGCTTACTTGAACGGTGATCTTGAGCAAAGTGTGTATATGGAATTGCCAGAATACTTGAGTGAAATCTTACAAAAAGTTGTTTCAGGAAAACTAATGAATATGGATGTCAAACAAGCTCGAGAAATTAGAAGCACGGCTGAAAGATGGAAATCAGATATAGCTAAAGCGAACAATCCGGTATGTAAACTTAAAAAGTCTTTATATGGTTTACGGCAATCAGGTTTCCAATGGTATCAAAAATTAAGCGCCACACTACGTAATATGGGGTTCACAGCTTCGGAACGTGACCCATGTTTGTTTATTATGAAAATAAAACTAAAACTCATGTTAATCACTGTATATGTCGACGATTTGTTAATTGCCACAAACGATCGGATATGGTTGAGCGATGTTAAACAATATCTCACCGAATGTTTTCAAATGAAGGACATAGGTCCAGTTAAAACTTGCCTAGGTATAAATTTTCGGCAAGATCTGCAAAACCGATCTTTATTTTTGAGTCAGAGCGAATACGCATTAGAAATTTTGAAACGATTTCAAGCCAATCAAAACGCCATTAGATTGTAACTTCAAACTGGAAAAACCAGCTAAACCAGATGTGGACCTAATGAAAAAGTATCCATATCAGAATTTATTTGGCGCACTGTTATATTTGGCAGTGACAACGCGTCCCGACTTGGCTTATGCAGTTAATTTTTTAAGCTAGTTCAATTCCAACAACAACGAGCAGCATTGGAAGGCAACAAAACGGATACTTAGATACCTTAAAGGCACTTTGAATTATGGTCTCCTTTATAAGCAAACAGGAGTGGACTTGCACGCGGTCGTCGACGCAGACTGGGGTGCAAATATGATGGACAGACGATCATACTCCGGCTACGCCTTTATTCTAGCTGGAGCACCTATATCATGGGAAGCTCGTAAACAGAAAACTGTGTCTCTTTCAAGCACAGAGTCCGAATATATGGCTTTGTGTGAAGCTACTAGAGAGGCACTTTATCTACGCGAAATGTTGAACGAGATTGGTAAAGAGTGCACAACTATCGAAATATTTAACGACAGCCGGAGTGCTCAAAAACTTGTGCAAAATAACGCTTTCCATTCACGTACCAAACATATTGACGTACGTCATCACTTTATACGAGAGAAGCATCAAAACGGCGACATTATTTTAAACTACATGCGATCTGAAGATATGCCAGCGGATGTCTTAACGAAGGGACTACCAGCCGAGAAGCACTACAAATGCATGACGGGCTTAGGCATGACAGATACTACTTTCTGAGAGGTTGCAGTCGAAATTCTTCGAGGGCAGGTGTTGGAGAGTGCGAAGTAATCCTAATGCAACCCTGTATTATTTCATTGTACTGTAACTTGTTCATACACTATTGTAACCTGTTCATACACTATCTAATTTCTTCTTGTACTCACTTCACTTCCGTTTATAATATAGCCGAATAAAGTACACTTTTAAAACAACAGGGTTATATACCCAGGCTCCGGATCTTTAAATCGGAGGGGTATATAAATTAGAGAATTTTAGATTTCGGGTCCGTACTTTAGACGGAGGGAATATATATGGGAATATATTGGGTAACGAGAGTACTTACTCAGACATTTTTATGTTTTAATGTGCTCCTCGTTGATATGTTGTGCTGTAATGTTGTACCTCCTTTATGTTGTGTGCCTTTGTTGTATTGTTGTAATTGTAATATATGTTTTTATTTTTTGATTAAGTTTTAAAAAAATTTTTTTTCAAAATTTATTTTTTCTTTTTCCAAACAGTTTTTTCTAATTTTTCCAAAAGAAGCTTTTCGGCCGATAAATAAAAAGACAAAAACTTTTTACATGCAATTAATTACATGTAAAAAGCAAACATTTTATGTTAAAGGTAAACGTTTTATGTTAAATGTTACGTCCAAAGACAAAATTGCAGTTCAAATGTTATTGTATTATGTTAAATTTAAGTGAACTGTTGGAAAATATGTTATTGTTTGATGTTAGTTATTAATAACTTTTTAATGTTTGTTTTTTTCGTTTTATGTTTTATTAGAATAAACCAGACTCCCTGCTGAAGATGTTATAAAAAACATCGAAACGCGTAGGAGAATAAGAAAAAACAAAAGTTTTTGTCTTTTTATTTATCGGCCGAAAAGCTCCTTTTGGAAAAATTAATAAAAACTATACTCTGGCCCAAAATCACTAATAAGCAACACCTTACGGCTTTTTATTTTATATATTTTATTGAAAATTTTTTGTTGCACTAAGCACTTTTGTATTTTTTCTTTTGTTTTGCGGGCAAAAATATTTATAAAAAAAAATTCCCACTTTCTTTTCTGTTTTTTCCAAATTTATATTTTTCTTTTTCTTAAATTTATTTTTCTTTTTTTTTGCACTTTTTTCCAGCACTTTATTCTTTAGTTTTTCTCTGTTATTTTCACCAATTTTTGGTTTTTGTTTTAAATAAAATTCAAATTTTTTTTGTTTTTGTTTTGCACCTTAATGCTTTGTTTTTTTTTTTGCATGCACATATATGTACTTATGTTTTGTCTAATTTATTTTAAATAATTTTTGTTTGTAATACTTGTTCTTACTTTGTGTTTTTATTGAACCCGTGCCGATCGCGTTTTTTTCGTTTTTATGTAAAAATTTGTGTTTGTTTGTTTTACATTTTAATTAAATTTTTGGTCGCTGGTGCACTTTTTGGCACAAAAGGACCATGTATAAAATCACTATCACTGTCTTTTAGCAAAAAAGGGGGCACACGGGTTTAAAGAAATATATATACATATATTTAATTCAAAATTAACTTCAAGTACAAACAAGGTTACAAAAAATGAATTTGTTTAAATATTTAAAGAATTAAAAACTGCGCGACGGCGGGCGGGCGAAAAACTGAACGAATGATGCGGGCACGATCGATGCGTTGGGTAGTTTTAACTAAACTGAAAAATTTTATCATTTTGAGAGTGAGCGCGGATGGTGGTTGCAGGCACAGCTGAGCTGCACTGCTGGCGCTTGGCCGCACTGGCCGGGTGTTGCCAGATGGAGGGGGACGGACTAAGTCCGAAAATTGGATCATGTCTTCAACAATAATAATAATAATAATAATAATGAAGGGGCGCAGAGCGTACTTTATAAAGTCTTTCTGAACTCTCTCCAAACCACTTATATGACAGGAATAATACGGACGCCAAATAATAACAGCATATTAAAGTCTCGAGCGCATCAGTGAGGTAAAAAGAGTTTTTAAGGTATACGGATCCGAGAAGTCTGAGCTGAAACGTTTGAGAAAAGCCAGCATAGAGTAAGTATTAGCTATAATATAATTAAGATCGCTTTCAAACGAGAACTTCTAGTCAAAGACCACCCCAAGATCAGTGATTTTGGAAACAATGCCTAGTTGTGAGCCTGCAATATAATATGAAGTAGGGATAGGAGAGCGGGATTTGGAATAGGAGACATGGGAGCATTTTTTAATATTTAAGGGAAGCATATTTTTCTTGGACCAAGCTACAACATTGTCTAGATCACTCTGAAATTTCAACGAGTCAGCGGAACACGTAATATTACTAAAAATCTTCATGTCATCAGCATACAAGATAACTTCTGAAAATTTAAAACTTCTAGTAATATCGTTGATGAAAATCACAAAAAGAATCGGATTTAAAATGCTTCCCTGAGGAACGCCTGAAGAAGTAATGAAAGAGTACGACGACACCCCGTCAGCTACAACTGAACAAGATCGATTTCAGAGATACGATTTGATCCAGCTTAAAAAACTTGAGTGGAAGCCAAAACACTGTAACTTCGATAATAAGATACGATGATTAACTTTATCAAACGCTTTCGAAAAATCTTTATACCCAGTGTCAACTTGGCCCGGCTACTAAAAGCTTAAATGCAGTATTCGGAGAAAACTGCGAAATTAGAGGTAGTTGATCTCCCCGACATGAAACCATTCTGATCAACAGAGATGAGACAACTAATGGCAAAGAAAATTTTATTTTTTATTATACATTCAAAAAGTTTTGAGATAGTCGAAATTTTAGAAATAGGACGATAATCGGTGATATAATTTTTATTGCCAGATTTAAAAATTGGCGTAATAAAAGAGATTTTCCATGCATCAATGAAAACACCTTGCCCAAGATATTTATTAAAAAGCAGCCAAATTGGGTAGGCGAGAGCTGAACAATTCTTAAAAAGGTGAGACGGTTTGTTATCAACATCAGTGTGCGACGACAAATTGATTTGACGAATCCCCAGTTCAACATCATCTAAAGAGATTTCAAGAGCCCTAAAGTTTAGGGCAGAACCAGTAGCACCAAGGCCACTGTAAAAATCACTACTACTCAAATTAGAGTCAGCCTCAAAATTCGAGCTGAAAAAATTCCCCAAAAAGATTTGCAGCAACTGATGCTGAATCAGCTTGTGTATCCTTGTAAAATACAACAGAGGGAATACTCGAACACGATTCTTTAGACTTCACAAAACGCCAAAAAGCTTTCGGATTCAGTTTAATATCCTCTTCGAATTTTCTTATATAATTCTGCTTCAAGACTTTACTCAATGATTTAAACTCGGTCAAATATTTTATATGCATTTCTTTGTAAAAAGGAAACCTTGAATTTTTAAATTTTTTGAAAAACTTGTTTCTCAAATTCTTAAGTTTTTCAACTCCTTCGTGAACCAAGGAATTTTGTAAACTTTTTCTTTACTTTAGGAGTGTGCTCACTACAAATACAATTTAGATTATTCTTAAAGATATTGAAACAACCGGTCGCATCAACCTCAGTAAATAGCGTATCCCAATCAATAAAGTCAATTGCCGCATTAACCACATCAACATCATAATTTTTAAAACAAAACTTGGGAATTGTATCCTCTACGTAAGTATGAAACTCATAAAATTCCAAATGAAGGACCAGTATTTGACAAAGGGTTCAGACATTCCTGGAGGCAAAAGTTCATGTTGTCACTTAAAAATATGATATCCAATATTCTATGAAGACTGCTATTAAAACTATTAATCTGACTAAGGTCACATCTTGAAAAACCGTCAATCACATCTGTTTATGTTTCAGCAAACGCATTTGAAGATTTTGGAAGAAGCCTCCTACCAGGACGGTAGAGAGAAAATCCGGGCCCGGGGCTAAACAATTTACGGGCCCCCTATAAAAAATCCACTAATACATTTGATTAACTTGAATTAATGACGTCTCATTCGTGAATCATTATTGATGGATTACATCAAAAAAAATGTTTGCCACTTCAACTAAATGATTTTTGGACTAAGAGCTGAAAATAAAATTAACACAGAATATTTACCATATATACTATTCTATTGTAACGTAGAAATAAAATTCTATTTTAACTGCCACATATTGTTTCAAATAATCTTTTCTAGTTATTTGGTAACATTTTAATACATTTCTGATAAATTTAATGATGATTATAAATTTGAATTATTCAATACAGAAGGTTCGGATATCAAAGAGTGGCTTTTTTTTTGCTTTTTTCGCTGCAAATTTTTTTATAATAATATCAAAATTTAACTATCTTGCCAAAACGGATTCAACACAGAGCGTGGCAAGTCCTAAAACTCGCTCTTTAGATGAACACGATCTATGAAAGTTTTTGATTCTTGAAATGACGCTGAAGGAACGTTCTGCACTAGCTACAGTGACAGGTATAGTGCAAAAGATGGGTCTACCACATTATCCCCAAAATCAAAATCCCCAAATCAAAATCCCCAAAACAAAATCCCCAAAATCAAAATCCCCAAAATCAAAATCCTCAAAATCAAAATCCCCAAACCCATAATCCCAAAAACAAAATCCCCATTTTATGTGTGAAAAAAATTCAAATTAGGCTTACAATTGCCTAGACGCTGAGCGGCGGGGTGTAATAAGGCCTTTAAGGCCTTATATCGCTATCGATTGAGAAATAAAGCCTTTATTAAGAATAAGGTCTTATTTCACTTGAAATGTGAAATAAGGTTCTAAAGGTTTTATTTCACTTTGTGGCAAGTGCCTGGGGTCGGGAGTGCCACGAAATCCCCAAAAAAAAAAATACCCAAACACAAAATCCCCAAAGAAAAAAAAAATACCAAAACACATAATCCCCAAATTCAAAATCCCCAAAATCGAAATCCCCAAAATCAAAAACCGCAAACACAAAATCCCAGTGCTATGATAAACATCATGACCGTGTAAAAAATAGCAATATCTCTTTCCTCTTTCATTCATATTTATGTATGTATAACTATATATTCACGTTTTGGCAATAAATATTTTTACTTATCCATATATAGGACTGCTAGTCGCTCTAATTCGAACAAGCTAACAGAAGGGTGTACTATGCAGAAGGACATCACCGCGGCGGTAGCCACAGTTATACCACACACCCGGACTTGGCATGGCGTAGCCCAGGGTTATTTTTTATAAGCGCGGCCGAAGGCCGCCTATGCAGAAAGTTGGTATGGATTATTGGCCTTTTTTGGCCGCGGCGATTTTAAACCCAATTTGAATTCATTTCACACATAAAATAGGGATTTTGTGTTGGGGATTATGAGTTTGGGGATTTTGATTTTGGGGATTTTGACTTTGGGGATTTTGATTTTGGGGATTTTGATTTGGGGGTTATGTGTTTGGGTATTTTTTTTTTTCTTTGGGGATTTTGTGTTTGGGTATTTTTTTTTTTTTTGGGATTTCGTGGCACTCCCAAGTGCCTGGTATAGGGATGTACGCTAAATTTCTTACGCAGTACGCAGTTCTAAAGTAATTTCATACATTTTCTACTACTATTTTCTAAAGTTTTTTTAAGAAACAGACGCCATGACAACTTTGTTTTGGCAAGAAAAAAATGATTGCATTTATTTCTTCAAGAAAAGTGACAGTTACTGCAGGACGTTCAAATATATTATTGTTTCAATTGAATATTTTAATACTAAAACATTTTAAAATGGAAAATATACGCCCCAGCCAGCAAAAGCGCCAAAAGCGTGCATTTAACTTTTCTTCAGAAGAAAAGTTAAGTCTGATTGAGGAGGTAAGGCCTTGACCACGTATCTGGAATATCGGCGACCCCTTACATGCCAACAAAAACGCGGTGGAGCAGTCTTGGGAGCAAATTGGTATCGTTCTATCAAAGCCTGGTAAGTGAATAAAGCTTTTCTAGGTAATATCCATTAACAGAAGAATAAAATTTGTAGGTGAACAATGCAAAGCAGCTTGGATCAGTTTGAGGGAAAGGTGGCTCGGAAAGCTAAAAGCGGGAGTGATGGGGGAGAACCGCTAAGTGAACCATCAGTAAGGAAAGCGTAGATTGGGAGTTCGCTGAGGAAATTTCGTTTTTGCCAAATGTTTCGCAAAAAAGAAAGTAAGCAATATGAATTTTAAATTTATATACATATTGTAACGAATTTGCTTGCAAATCCTCTTTTTTGCAATCCTCTGCTAAGTTCGAATCACTAAACTGTTGAATAAATAACTCCAATTTGTAATAATGCAAAATGGCCTTTATTAAAGTACTTCACAATAACAAACTGTGCAACGAATAGCTTGCTTAATAACCACACTGATTGATAGCTCAATGAACCTCTTCTATTCAAAATAACACTGCTATTGCTCGCTAGATATCGTCTTAATCAAAGTGCTTGACAACTCAAATCAAACTGAATTACTTCTTACTCGCCTGCACCGCTTTTATAGTTTACGCTGCATACTTCTAGGCTCTTCGATTTCCAGAAGTTACTAGTTGTTTCGGCTACAAAATTGCCAGCCACAACTACGTGCACAAATTATTGCCCTCTCTTGTGACCACTGAGATAAGATATATGCATGTGTTTGTGCATTGCCGCTCCGCTGCTCGTATACGTACATATGTGTAGACGCAATTATTTATTCGTTTATGTAGATACATAAAGATTGAATTATTGATGTGAATGTTTGTAGTTTACAGTCTCTCGCGCGCACATAGGCATATAAGTAAATGCATCTGTGTGTGACATCTCTCTGGGCTGCCTTATATATGTGTATACTTGATTTAATTATTAACGTAAATACTGCTTGGCATGGCCTTAGCATCGCCTTAGTGATGGGATAATTTAGTGATGCTAATATCCGTGACACTGCCCTCCACCTAAGTCTGATCGTCCCGATCAGACAAATCTTTCGATCTAAATGTTGCTAGCCTTTCCAAATGGACCACCTTCATTTTGGTTCGTGGTTTACCGATGGTCTGTATGCGGTACACTACATCGTTGATCCGTTTTACAACTTTGTATGGGCCTTCCCAATTACACTGCAATTTCGGGGACAAACCTTTTTTACGTTGTGGGTTGTATAACAGCACCAAATCTCCTTCCTGAAAACCTTCTGAATTAATTGCTTTATCGTATCTGGCTTTCATTTTGTCACTCATAATTTTTGTTCGTTGCCTTATTAGATCATGTATTTCTCTTAGCTCTTCTTCAAAATCACTAGTGGATTTCCTGACATTTCTCTCCGCATTGGCATCTATCCCAAACTTCAAATCAGCTGGCAGTCTAAGGTCATTGCCAAAAATTACTTTTGCAGGGGTTTGGCCCGTTGTCTCATGCACTGCTGATCGGTAAGCCATCAAGAATAATGGTATGCGGGTATCCCATTCTTTATGGTACTTGTCCACTACTTTCCTTAAGTGCTCCTCCAATGTTCTATTGAATCGTTCTACCATACCATCGGATTGAGGATGCAATGCAGTTGTCCGTGTTTTCCGAATGCCCAATGACTTACACATTTCCTGGAACACAGCTGATTCGAAATTCCTGCCTTGGTCAGAATGTAACTCCATTGGTACACCATACCTTGCAACCCAATTGTTTATAAACACTTCTGCTACCGTTTCCGCTTCTTGATTTGGGATTGGGTATACCTCTGGCCATTTGCTGAAATAATCCATAACTACCAGTACATATTTGTTTCCGCCGTTGCTAGTAGGAAATGGACCGGCGACATCCATAGCGATCCTTTCAAATGGCGCACCTGAGTTATATTGCTTCATCTGGCCATGACTTCGTGTTCTGGGCCCTTTCGCTCTGCTGCAAACCTCGCAGTTCGCAATCCACTCAGTGACCGACTGACGGCAACCAACCCAATAGAATCTCTGTTTAATCTTCTCGAGCGTCTTCGTGATTCCAAGATGACCTCCGCTTGGACCATTATGCAGCTCGCTGAGCACATCAGGAATCCTCTTTCTGGGAACAACTATCAGTTTATTCTTGTATTTACCATCCTCACTCTCCCATACTCGATGAAGGCAACCAGATATTAATTCTAAACTGTTCCACTGTGCCCAATATGACTTCGCAATGGGACTCTCTGCTGACATCTCTTCTCTGTTTGAACTTTCATTTCGTTCGAGCCCTTGCATAACACGTGACAGATCTGCATCTTCTAGCTGGCACTTTCTTAGCTGTTCCTTGTCCCATCCATCTGTACATGTTATACTCATTAGCCGGACATCTATAATGTCTTCTTTAGCCTCGGCTTTTGAACAGTGCTTGCATTCCAAACTACATGGTCTTCGTGACATTGCATCAGCATTTCCATGGGTACTACCTTTTCGATGCTCAATGGAAAAGTCGTAGCTTTGTAGTCGCTCGATACACCGTGCCAATTGTCCTTCCGGATTACGGAACTGCAGAAGCCATTTCAACGCTGCGTGATCTGTCCTGACACGGAATCGCTGGCCGTAGAGGTATTTGTGAAAATGTTTAATGCAGTCTACCAATGCCAACAGCTCTCTCCGCGTAACACAGTAGTTCCTCTCTGGTTTTCCAATCGAACGGCTGTAATATGCAACTACCTTCTCCTGTCCATCGACCAGTTGTGATAAAACGCCTCCTATAGCATATCCACTCGCATCTGTATCCAGAATAAATGTTGCTCCTGGAATCGGATATGCTAACATTGGGGCAGTGCACAAACGCTCCTTCAATGTTTGGAAAGCCACTTCTTGCTCCTTCTTCCATTCAAAAGCTTTGTTTTTTCTTGTAAGCTCATGGAGGCTATGGGCTACGCTGGAAAAATTTGGTACAAATCGGCGGTAATATGTGCACAGCCCAAGAAAACTTCTCAATTCATGTAGGTTCTGTGGTCTTGGCCAATCCTTTACAGCCTCTATTTTTTCGTTCGCAGTGCAGATACCCTCTGTCGTTACCTTGTGACCCAAATAATTGACTTCCTTTTTAAACAGCGCACACTTTTTGGGACTTAACTTCAGACCAGCGCCAGCTATTCTCTGGAAAACTTCCTACAAGTTCTTAAGATGTTCATCAAAGTTCTTGCCCAATACGATGATGTCGTCCAGGTACACCAAGCATGTTTTCCAATGTAGTCCTTTCAGTACCTGGTCCATGAGTCTCTCAAAAGTAGCTGGTGCATTACAAAGTCCAAAAGGCATCACTGTAAATTGCCAAAGACCATCTCCGACGCTGAAGGCTGTTTTCTCTTTGTCTTCCTCCTTTACCTCCACTTGCCAGTAGCCGCTTTTCAAGTCCAGTGTGGAAAACCATTTCGTACCAGAGAGCGAGTCCAGAGTGTCGTCAATTCTTGGCAATGGGTAGCTATCCTTTTTCGTAACGTCATTCAACTTCCGGTAGTCCACGCAAAACCTCATTTTTCCATCCTTCTTCTTTACAAGTACTACCGGTGAGCTCCAGGGACTAGCTGATGGTTCGATGACGCCGCTGTCGCTCATTTCTTGTATAATTTGACTCACAACTTGCCGCTTCGCCAATGGAACACTACGTGGAGCTTGACGGATCGGCCTCGCATCTCCAGTGTCAATTTGATGTTTCACAACGTTGGTGCGGCCTGGTTTAGAACCATCCTGGTCAAATATGTTCGCGTACTTTAGGAGCAGTTGTTTTGCCTTACTCTGATATGCTTCCTCTAGCCCCTGCGTCCATGCCGTGATGTCATTTGAAAGATTAGTATTACTAGCTGAAACGTGTTCCTGGAGCTGTTCACAGTTAATAACTACTTCAGCCTCTTGGCATCTTCCCAAAATAGCTCCTTTAGTCAGTTTGAGTGGTGAATTGAACTCATTGAGTACTCTTACCGGAACACGTCCATCTTGTTTTGTCATAGCCAGGGTTTTTCCTACAAGTATGTTCAGTGCTGATTTGTTTGCTGCTTCGACAACCCACAATTTGTTTGTCCCACAATCTCCATCAACCTTTGCCCAGATGACTGCTTCGGATTTTGGTGGTATTCGCTGACTCTCTTCCACCAGCACTCGTTTACTGCTGTAGCCTCTCTCGTAGCCGAAATTAAGTGGTACATCCATGTTCTTATATCGCATCGTCTTGCTTTGCATGTCGATCTTGACCAGGGCCGATTAAGAAGTCCACTCCAATTATGATTTCATCAACAATCTCTGCCACTATAAAATTGTGTACTACCGTGACGTTCCCAATTGCGACTTCACATGATACTTCTCCTAGAACCGTGCTGTCTTCTCCAGTGGCTGTACGCAATCTTGCTCCATGCAATGGTGTTATCTTCTTGTTGACTAAATCCGCTCGAATGATGGAATGAGATGCACCCGTATCTACAGTCAGTAAACGTTCCTTTCCATCCACATGTCCTCCGACAGTAAGATTGTTTGACCTTCTTCCAATTTATGAGATAGAGATTATGGGGCATTCAATTGAGGGAGCCAGCTGTCGCCCCTTGCGGCTGACTCGCTTTAGTTTAACGATTGAGTGGACTTGGAGATTTGCTCATCTCCTTCAGCTCTGCGTTTACGGCCACCCACATTGTTGGAGCTATTGGGACCGGTGCTGCAATGTCGTGCAATATGACCTGGGTTGCCGCACTTGAAACATTTAATAACTCCGGCATTTTTCTGTTGTGATCCCTTCAGTGCTTCCAAAATTGTGTCTACCCATTCTGGCCTTTCTACTTCTACACGATGAGCCTTATATTCTGGTTTACTTAATAGGGAGGCAGTTTCCTGGGTCAATGCATGTGATACCGTTTCAGCAAATGTCAGTTTTGGGTTCGCGTATGTAGCTCGCTTCGTTTCCACGTCTCGTATGCCATTTATAAAACTCTGGATTTTTACCCTCTCTGTGTATTCCACGGGTGCGTCCGCATTTGCGAGATGAGCCAACCTTTCAACATCTGAAGCAAACTCCTGCAATGTCTCATTTGCTTTTTGGTAGCGGTTTTGCAACTCAATTTGGAATATCTGTTTCTATGCTCGCTTCCGTAACGTCGTTCTACAGCAGCCATCAATGCTTCATAATTGTTCCGCTCTCCTTCGGGAATCGTCTGTAGGATTTCCGCTGCTGGCCCCTTCAATGCCACGAACAATGCAGCAACTTTATCTTCCGCATTCCAGTTGTTAACTGTTGCGGTCTTCTCAAACTGAAGCTTGAAGACCTGGAAAGGAACAGAACCGTCAAAAGATGGAGTTTTTACCTTTGTATTACTACCTGAAGCAGCCGGCCGATTAAGTTGCAATTCCTGTATACGACCTCTCAACGCATCCACCTCTGCCTCGAATTTTTCTTAAAACTGCATTATTTTTTCGTCCATGCTTCGAGTTTTGATGATATACGCGCCTCTTGTGCTTCTAGTTGTACTGTTATGCGTGTCTCTTGTTCTTTCAGTTGGGTTGCCATATATGTCTTTTGTTCTTCCAGTTGTGATGACATGTTGGTAGATATTTGTGATGACATTTCGGACATTTGTGCCGATATTGCAGCCAATATCATGTTCAGGTCTGTGTTCGCCATTGTCTGCGGTGTTTCATTTTTCTCTTCAATTTTTGTTGTCTCCTCGCCATCAAGATGAAAGACATGCTCTTCCACATCAATTCCTTCTGCTTCCATTGCTTCTCGTAGCCGTGCCTGAAGTCACGGCTATCCAATTCCTTCTTCAGTTGCGGGATCTTCAATTCACTTAACTTTGCCATGTCCTTGTTGTCCTCTAGAATTTATTCAACAATTCCTCTTCTGACACCAATTGTAACGAATTTGCTTGCAAATCCTCTTATTTGCAATCCTCTGCTAAGTTCGAATCACTAAACTGTTGAATAAATAACTCCAATTTGTAATAATGCAAAATGGCCTTTATTAAAGTACTTCACAATAACAAACTGTGCAACGAATAGCTTGCTTAATAACCACACTGATTGATAGCTCAATGAACCTCTTCTATTCAAAATAACACTGCTATTGCTCGCTAGATATCGTCTTAATCAAAGTGCTTGACAACTCAAATCAAACTGAATTACTTCTTACTCGCCTGCACCGCTTTTATAGTTTACGCTGCATACTTCTAGGCTCTTCGATTTTCAGAAGTTACTAGTTGTTTCGGCTACAAAATTGCCAGCCACTACTACGTGCACAAATTATTGCCCTCTATTGTGACCACTGAGATAAGATATATGCATGTGTTTGTGCATTGCCGCTCCGCTGCTCGTATACGTACATATGTGTAGACGCAATTATTTATTCGTTTATGTAGATACATAAAGATTGAATTATTGATGTGAATGTTTGTAGTTTACAGTCTCTCGCGCGCACATAGGCATATAAGTAAATGCATCTGTGTGTGACATCTCTCTGGGCTGCCTTATATATGTGTATACTTGATTTAATTATTAACGTAAATACTGCTTGGCATGGCCTTAGCATCGCCTTAGTGATGGGATAATTTAGTGATGCTAATATCCGTGACAATATTTAATTATGTTAATTTCCCGAACGTTTACGTCAACCACTGGTGCCGAAGCCGGAACACCTGATGCCCGTAGTCCCCAATATGATTATGTAAGTTTATGTTTAGTACAATATGTTTTTGTTGAGGGAATCCAAAATTTGGGCTCCTCGAAAAAAAAAAAACTATATGTTCAATTATGAGTGTTGGCGGCCTCTAGTTTATCCCCTACAAGCCATTCTATAACATATGAATGTGCCCGCGGTAGGTATGCCTGTCGTAAGAGGCGACTAAAATTCCATATTCAAGGGGTTGTGTAGCGCAAACTTTTCAGGTTGCCAGCACAAAATAAAGCTTACCCAAACCCAATTGTCAACCTCACCTTCGAGCGGCGAATCCCGTTCCACTAACAGACGAGGCTATGGCGACCCCAAGCACTCGTGGGCCTTAAGGTTTAATTTGCCCATATAAATCGTTCCCAAGATGGTTGGGCTATCACCTTAATGGAGCTGCGTTACCGGAACGTACGGGATCTGTATCCGGCAAAAGACCATCACATCGATAACACTCCACAAAGCCTTCAGGGAGCAAACTTATTGCTACAACAACAACAACCGTTTGCTTACACTCAGTAAAAGTTTCACCTTTGGATTCGCTCTCATTAACCAGCACATTTTTATTGGCTTGTAGCAAAATGCATTGCAATCTCCTTTCACATTTATCTTTCACACAGGCTCCAACAGCGTCTTCACGCCCAGCACGCCAATCACAAAGCGAAGAGGTATGGAAGAAGTTTGACAGCCTTTTGCAACAACAACAAGATCTCATAAAGGGTAGGGAACAATCCGAGTCTGAATCGCCTTTCAAGCAGGCCTTTACAGGTTTTGAATATTTTCTTAAACAGCTTCCTAGGCCGGTAGCTGACGAAGCGTGCTGTGACTTCATGAACACATTATTGGAAAAGATAGCCCAGCAAAGATATAGATCGTCCCAAAACTGAATGAACTTACTTTTTTTCTATTATATAAAAAGAATCATTTAATTTATTGAAAACACATATTATTACAGATTTAATTTTTATGTTTTTATTTATCATTTTCCAGCATTTGGATGATACATTTTTTAATTTTTCTTCTTTTCAATACAATTTGATTTCTTCTTTCGAATAAATACTGAGCTTTCATACAGTTGAACAAAATAAATGACAAAATAAGATTACTTTTAATAATCAAAAACTGAAAATCATTTTTCGATCACTTTTTTAAATCATTTTTAATAACTTTGATGAATAAATTTAAGATTTTATAAAAATGAACAAAGAGAATAATAAAACTTGTTTACAATTTATTTAATAATTTGGGAAAAAATTTAAACAACGTGACATCAGGACGGACAAGGCGACAGCTGTTTCGATTATACCTTGTAAATCTCTTCAAAGCCTTTTCTCCCGGGAGTGTACAAAGTATGCAATGTGTAAAAGATTAAAATATGCAAAAAGAAGGCAATTGGGAAAAACTTTACAACAACTAAGGCATGACGTAGCTGAATGCGTTTATAACCATTTCAACTATCGTAGGAGTGCGAGTTCGACTCCCACTCCCGGGAGAAACGGCTTTGAAGAGATTTACAAGGTATAATCGAAACAGCTGTCGCCTTCTTCGTCCTGATGTCACGTTGTTTAAATTTTTCCCAAATTATTAAATAAATTATAAAATTAAAAAATTGCTTCAAATAAATGTTTTCATACATTTTTTAAATTTTTTAAATATAAACGAGAATTATTAAGAATATACAAATATTTGGCCTAGAGCTCGTTTATATTTAAAAAGTTATAATTCAAAGGCCATAAACAACAAAAATAGTTTTCATACATTTAAAAAAGCAATATGGGCAATCCCCGATTATTAAAATCATAAAAACTTGTTTACTTTTGATGATCGATAACTGAAAAAAATTTTTCAATCACAATTTGGAATAATTTTTGAATTTAATTTGTCTACCTAAAATTTAAAATCATTTTTCAATCAACGTTCTTAATCTTTTCATACTACCTTTGTTGGCTAAATGATGAATTTTATATTTGTTAAAACTATACTTCTCATTGAAAATAGAATTTTTCTTAATTACTTCACATTTTTTCAATCATAAAATCAAAAAAAAAATTACAAATATACAAAACATTTTCAAACTAAAAGTAATGTAAATGGTGTTCTTAACCTAAGATGTCCCCTAGCATTTTTCCAGATACATAGACAAATCGTGATTTTTAATGTAACTTCGTTACCATAACTTAAGATAACCATATGACAGATGATGTTGGGTATTTTGGTCGTATGTGTATACATCAGTCAAGTTAATTATTGCCTGCGGTTCAAAAAGCTTACTTCCGAACTTCGGGATGCTATCACCCCGTGCTGAAATATGATATTTATATAGTACTAGTCTTTACCCGCGGCCCGTCCGCAAGGAGAAATAAAATGTATGCGCTATTCACGTTGCCCTGCTTATCAAGTTATCTGCTTAAAAATTATTTTTGTCTAATATACATATATTTCTTGTAACAAAGTAAAAAAGTACTAAATGAGGTGATAACCTATAGGACACGTTTACGTGAATACTACAATACAGTTTTTTTTGAACTAGGAAAATATTAAATATTATGGAAAAATGAATCACAATCGAATTCACAAATTATTGAAAACCCTCATTTAATATGCCTCAAAAATGTTATTAAATGTGATCAAAAAATGACTGTGAAAAATATTCTGCCTGTGTGATATCCGTTATCCAAAAGAAATGAGCTATAATTAAATAAAAAACAATTTAAACCAATGTTAAATTCTTCTTCAATGTAATCTTACCTGATATGCATATGTATATCTGTTATTGTTGTAATTTGCTTAGCAATAAAAAACATCAAGTAAAAAGTATAAAGAATCCAATTAGTTTCAAGAATTTTGTACATCTCATGGATTATGCTGGGTGAACTCGCCTGTGTAAATATTAAAAGTAAATGATTAATTTCAATCGTACCTATAAAATATTATGTAAAGCAGTGTTGATAAAATTAAATGAAACAAGTAAGGAAGGTTAAGTTCGGGTGTAACCGAACATTACATACTCAGTTGAGAGCTATGGTGACAACATAAGGGAAAATAACCATGTAGGAAAATGAACCGAGGGAAACCGCCGTTTCGAAATATCGCCATAAAGGTGGACCAGTGGTGACTCTAGAATGTGTTTGTACGATATGGGTATCAAATTAAAGGTATAAATGAGGGTTTTAAAAGGGAGTGGTGGTTGTTGTATACGTTGTCGCCTTTTCGAGATATTGCCATAAAGGTGGGCCAGGGGTGACTCTAGAATGCGTTTGTACAATATGGGTATCAAAAGAAAGGTGTTAATGAGTATTTTAAAAGTAAGTAATCCTTAGTTCCATAGGTGGACGCCGTTTCGAGATATCGCTATAAAGGTGGACCAGGGGTGACCCTAGAATTTGTTTGTACAATATGGGCATCAAACGAAAGGTGTTAATGAGTATTTTAAAAGAGAGTGGGCCTTAGTTCAATAGGTGGACGCCGTTTCGAAATATCGCCATAAAGGTGGACCAGGGGTGACTCTAGAATGTGTTTGTACGATATGGGTATCAAATTAAAGGTATAAATGAGGGTTTTAAAAGGGAGTGGTGGTTGTTGTATAGGTGGTCGCATTTTCGAGATATCGCCATAAAGGTGGACCAGGGGTGACCCTAGAATTTGTTTGTATAATATGGGTATCAAAAGAAAGGTGTTAATAAGTATTTTAAAAGGGAGTAATCCTTAGTTCCATAGGTGGACGCCGTTTCGAGATATCGCCATAAAGGTGGAGCAGGGGTGGCCCTAGAATTTGTTTGTACAATATGAGTATCAAAATAAAGGTGTTAATGAGTATTTTAAAAGGGAGTAATCCATAGTTCCATAGGTGGACGCCGTTTCGAGAAATCGCCATAAAGGAGGGACAGGGGTGACTCTAGAATTCGTTTGTGCAATATGGGTATCAAACGAAAGGAGCTAATGAGTATTTTAAAAGGGAGTGGGCCTTAGTTCTATAGGTGGACGCCTTTTCGAGGTATCGCAATAAAGGTGGACCAGGGGTGACTCTAGACTTTGTTTGTACGATATGGGTATCAAATGAAAGGTGCTAATGAGTATTTTTAAAAGGGAGTGGGCCTTCGTTCTATAGGTGTTCGCCTTTTCGAGATATCGCCATAAAGGTGGACCAGGGGTGACTTTAGAATATGTTTGTACGATATGGGTATCAAATGAAAGGTGTTAATAAGTATTTTAAAAGGGCGTGGGGCTTAGTTCTATAGGTGGCCGCCTTTTCGAGATATCGCCATAAAGGTGGACCAGGGGTGACTCTAGAATGAATTTGTACGATATGGGTATCAAATTAAAGTTATTAATGAGAGTTTTAAAAGGGAGTGGTGTGAAGGCGTTTTCCAGAAATCGACCAAAATGTGGACCAGGGTGACCCAGAACATCATCTGTGGGATACCGCTAATTTATTTATATATGTAATACCTGCCAAGATTTTGGGTTTTTTATTTCGCCCTGCAGAACTTTTTCATTTTCTTCTACTTAATATGGTAGGTGTTACAACCATTTTATGAAGTTTTTTCTAAAGATATATTTCGCGTCAATAAAACAATCCAATTACCTTAACATGTTTCATCCCTTTTTTCGTATTTGGTATAGAATTATGGCATTTTTTTCATTTTTCGTAATTTTCGATATCGAAAAAGTGGGCGTGGTCATAGTCGGATTTCGTTCGTTTTTCATACCAAGATAAATTGAGTTCAAGTAAGCACGTGAACTAAGTTCATTAAAGATATGTCGATTTTTGCTCAAGTTATCGTGTTAACGGCCATGCGGAAGGACAGACGGACGACTGTGTATAAAAACTGGGTGTGGCATCAACAGATTTCGCCCATTTTCACAGAAAACAGTTATCGTCATAAAATCTATGCCCCTACCAAATTTCAAAAGGATTGGTTAATTTTTGTTCGACTTATGGCGTTAAAAGTATCCTAGACAAATTAAATGAAAAAGGGCGGAGCCACGCCCATTTTGAAAATTTCTTTAATTTTTGTATTTTGTTGCACCATATCATTACTGGAATTGAATTTTGACATAATTTACTTATATACTGTAAAGATATAAAATTTTTTGCTAAAATTTGACTTTCAAACAAATTTTTTTTAAAAGTGGGCGTGGTCCTTCTCCGATTTTGCTAATTTTTTTTAAGCGTACATATAGTAATAGGAGTAACGTTCCTGCCAAATTTCATCATGATATCTTCAACGACTGCCAAATTACAGCTTGCAGAACTTCTAAATTACCTTCTTTTAAAAGTGGGCGTTGCCACGCCCATTGTCCAAAATTTTACTAATTTTCTATTATGCGTCATAATTTCAACTCATCTACCAAGTTTCGTCGCTTTAGCTGTCTTTTGTAATGAATTATCGCACTTTTTCGGTTTTTCGAAATTTTCGATATCGAAAAAGTGGGCGTGGTTATAGTCCGATATCGTTCATTTTTAATAGCGATCTGAGATGAGTGCTCAGGAACCTACATACCAAATTTCATCAAGATACCTCAAAATTTACTCAAGTTATCGTGTTAACGGACGGACGGACGGACATGGCTCAATCAAATTTTTTTTCGATCCTGATTATTTTGATATATGGAAGTCTATATCTATCTCGATTCCTTTATATATGTACAACCAACCGTTATCCAATCAAACTTAATATACTCTGTGAGCTCTGCTCAACTGAGTATAAAAATGAATTTACTAAATAAATCTAAATGACGAGTTCCATAACAAAACATGATATAGTTTTTCAGAATATTGATGAAACCCCAATTTTACTTACATATTTCAATGACTATCAAGACATATAGAAACGTAAAACTTATACTGCAATTAAAAAATTTAGATAAAAAGTACACGCTACCTTCATGGGACTATTTATTGTCAAAATTAGTAGGAAATATATTTTAGTCCCACCTATTTTGACATATCGAACATTGAAAGTTAAGACAAAAAGCTGTAACTATATTTCGACTATTGGTACTCTGCAATGTGTTATGTTTTGGAACTTAACGTGGTAAGTTGAAACAGAATTACTTTTGTCAAAAACCAAAATGTGTACATCTCCTAAGTCTATTGCTAATACATACCATGGTTCAACAAACGCCACATCATTTTGCCATGGGACGGATCCCTCGTTTGAGTTAACGTACTCCTTGAGCAAATCCCGGAGGGTAAATGGTGGATGTGTATAAGGGAGAATGGTTTTTATCGTCGGAACGGGAATCTTCCTCACCGTATAGAAAAACTCCCGAATACTCAAAACATGAAGGAAAGCAAAAATTGCTTTCTGGTGTTTCAGTGGGGAAGGAAAATCTGTTGTGGGGGAAATTGCTGATGCTGTTGTGTTTGTGTGACATGTATATCAAATGAAAGGTATTAAAGATTATTTTAAGGGGGAGTGGGCCTTAGTTCTATAGGTGGACGCCTTTTCGAGATATCTCCATAATGGTGGAACAGGGTTGACTCTAGAATTTGTTTTTACGATATGGGTATCAAATGAAAGGTTTTAATGAGTATTTTAAAAAGAAGTGGGCCTTAGTTCTATAGGTGGACGCCTTTTCGAGATACCGCGATAAATGTGGACCAGGGGTGACTCTAGAATGTGTTTGTATGATATGGGTATCAAATTAAAGGTATTAATGAGTGTTTTAAAAGGGAGTGGCACTTAGTTGTATATGTGAATGCGTTTTCGAGATATCGAACAAAATGTGGACCAGGGTGACCCAGAACATCATCTGTCGGATACCGCTAATTTATTTATATATATAATACCACGATTAGTATTCCTGCCAAGATTCCAACGGCTTTTGGTTTCGCCCCACAGAACTTTTTCATTTTCTTCTACTTAATATGGTAGGAGTCACACCCATTTTACAAAGTTTTTTTCTAAAGTTATATTTTGCGTCAATAAACCAATCCAATTACCATGTTTCATCCCTTTTTTCGTATTTGGTATAGCATTATGGCATTTTTTCATTTTTCGTAATTTTCGATATCGAAAAATTGGGCGTGGATATAGTCGGATTTCGGTAAATTTTTATACCAATACAAAGTGAGTTCAGATAAGTACGTGAACTGAGTTTAGTAAAGATATATCGATTTTTGCTCAAGTTATCGGATTAACGGCCGAGCAGAAGGACAGACGGTCGACTGTGTATAAAAACTGGGCGTTGCTTCAACCGATTTCGCCCTTTTTCACAGAAACCAGTTATCGTCCTAGATTCTAAGGCCCTACCAAACTTCACAAGGATTAGCAAATTTTTGTTCGACTTAGGACATTAAAAGTATCCTAGACAAATTAAATGAAAAAGGGCGGAGCCAAGCCCATTTTGAAATTTTTTTTTATTTTTGTATTTTGTTGCACTATATCATTATTGGAGTTGAATGTTGACATAATTTACTTATATACTGTAAAGATATTAAATTTTTTGTTAAAATTTGACTTAAAAATTTTTTTTTGATTTTGATAATTTTTATTTATCATACATATAGTAATAGGAGTAACGTTCCTACCAAATATCATCATGATATCTTCAACCACTGCCAAATTACAGCTTGCAAAATTTTAAATTACCTTCTTTTGAAAGTGGGCGGTGCCACGCCCCTTGTCCAAACTTTTACTAATTTTCTATTTGGCGTCATAAGTTCAACTCACGTACCAAGTTTCATCGCTTTATCCGTCTTTGGTAATGAATTATCGCACTTTTTCTGTTTTTCGAAATTTTCGATATCGAAAAAGTGGGCGTGGTTATAGTCCGATATCGTTCATTTTAAATAGCGATCTGAGATTAGTGCCCAGGAACCTACATACCAAATTATATCAAGATATCTCAAAATTTACTCAAGTTATCGTGTTAACGGACGGACGGACATGACTCAATCAAATTTTGTTTCGATACTGATGATTTTGATATATGGAATTTTATATCTATCTCGATTCCTTTATACCTGTACAACCAACCGTTATCCAATCAAAGTTATTGTACTCTGTGAGCTCTGCTCAACTGAGTATAACAAATCCAAAGCCAAAGGAAACCTTTAGACTTACCTGGTTTTTAGCTGTTGCGTAACACGTTGCGGTTTAGTTTCTTTCTACTGCAACGGTCAGGATCGGGAGCTAGGTGGCAAACCATTAACGTTCGCGATACACTTTTCGCCGCGCACTACACAATTAAAAAAAGACTTTAGCTGGCCAAATGATTTAGCAAACAGGCTGTAACTTCGGTTTGAGGCGCGCACTAAAAACTTGGTGTATTTAAAAGATTTTTAAGTATTTAACACTTTGCACTTACATGCACTGGCACTGATAAAATGATACTTTAACCCGTTGACTCATTTTTCCCCTTCTTATAGCCACCGCCGTGGTAAGGAACGTTATCCAGAAACTTAAAATTCGTACCTACACATGTTAAACTTTCTACGTTCATACAATCATACACTCATACATTTACACGCTTACCGCTCCACAAAACGAACACCTACACAGATACATTTGGTTCGTGCCTTGACCGCTCACACTGATACATTCACACGATCATAGCCTCCCAGCGGACCAAGTTCGATCAATTTGCGAGACTTTCGCAAAATGCTCAGAAGTGAGCTCATATCTGAACAAAGGAAAATAGAAACTTTATTTTTATCGCAAAAAACCTGTAAATAAGCTCGTACGCGATCAAAAAGCGATAGTAAATTTATTTACCGCATATCACTCGCATAATGTTTGCAGGAATACTCGAAAGCAAGCAAATAACGATGCTAATTTTTGTGACGCAAAATACTTTCTTATGAGCTTTGCAACACGTGTTTTGTGACAAAGACCAAAATGCAGACAAAATAACGGTTAATAATTTCGTATGTAGCGTTATTTGTCATATCGATGCGCAGCGCAAAAATAAGAAATAAAACAATTGTTTAGTTGAATGATATCCGCGAAAGTGAATAGTTGAGTGCTGTGTTCGAAAAATTATTTAAAAATTAGAAAAATTATTTATTATACGCATATAGTTAAGTGGAAAGTAAGTACAAACGTGATTTTACATATTTTTGTTTTATTCAATAATGCCTCCTAAAAGGAAGGGAAGAGAATATATTTGCGAGGTGAGGCATGTTAGACGGAATGCAGGGGAAATTATCTTAGATAATAAAAATATTGAGAGTGAAATCGAATTAAATTCACCTGTCGCTGAAGCTGTATCTATAGATAATGATAGTCCAAGTGACTTTAGTGAAATCGATTTCAATACTCGGTTAGCGCAGTGGTTGTCCATTAACAACATCAGCAAGGTCGCAGGTAATGATTTGATCAAGCTCTTGAGTGAAAAAATTCCAAACCTACCCAAAGATGTTCGTACTTTGAAATGCACTCCTCGTGTCTGTCTGAAACGAATTGTAGCGCCGGGGGAGTACGTGCATTTTGGCATAAAAGATGCATTAACTGATTTTCTGATGAACTTCACTTATTTATCTTCCATAATAAGTTTAAATATCAATATAGATGGTATACCGTTATATAAAAGTACAAAATTAGAAACTTGGCCCATTCTAATTAACAAGTTTTAGTAGCTGGAATATATGCAGGTTACACAAAGCCGTGTGATCCCAACGCATATTTAGAAGAATTTGTTCACGAATTGGGAAATTTAGTTGAGGTGGGCATGATGTTTCAAGATAGAATATTTCAAATAGAAGTAAGAGCATTTATTTGCGATGCACCAGCCCGCGCCTTTATTTTGGGTGTGAAATATCACTCAGGGTTTTTTTCATGCAATCTTTGTGTTCAGAAGGGTGAAAGTTTTAGCGGTCGAAGAATTTTTAGAAAATCATGTAATCTACCACGAACAAATGAAGGCTTCCGCAGTCGCCTGCAACAAGATCACCACAATATACAAGCCGAACTAGACCTTGAAAAATTGCCAATAGATATGGTTAATCAATTTCCCTTAGATTACATGCATGTTGTTTGTCTTGGTGTTATGAAATCGATCCTAGTAGCTTTAACGATAACAAAAGGTCATAAGTTTTCTTTAAGTAGGCGCTCGTTATCTTCATTGAATAATAAGCTTGAGCATTTAAAAAAATGTTTACCCAAAGAGTTCAATAGAGAAGTAAGATCCCTTGATAATGTTATGAGATTTAAGGCTACTGAGCTTCGTACTTTTTTATTATATACTGGACCTATAGTATTGAGAGGTATTTTAGATACTTCCTTATACAATCATTTTCTTCTACTTAGCTTAGGAATTAGGCTTCTCCTTCACACCGAATACTGCGTTACGCAAAACTCCCTCGCATCGAGTTTATTAGATGGCTTTGTAAGCCAAGTCCCCTCTTTTTATATGCTTTCAATGCTAACATTTAATTTTCATTGTCTCCTTTCGAGAACTTCTTGGGACATCTAAAAACAATGGTGAAAAATTCTAGCTATACCCTGAAGCAACTATACAATAGGATTGTTGAGCGCAGTTTGTTAAACGTCGTCCTCAAAGAAAAGACTTTAAAGTTCAATGGTTCTAATAGCAAAGTATCCTATAAACACTGGTATTTCGATTTTATTACGTTAAAGATGGCAGCAAATATGCTATTTATAAAATAATTAAAATTGAAAATACGACTTTGTATAGCCAGTTAGTTGTTGACTTGGAGCCGTTTTTTACTTTTCCAATTAACTCCACCTTTGTTGGCATATTTTCCTCAAAACAATTTAATTTCGGCCCAAACGTAGTACATCATAAGGTAGATAAAGTCTCAGGGAAAATTTTTCATTTTGAAGATAGCGGCATACATACTTACGTCCCTTTAATCGACTAATTACAGAACTAACAAAATATGAATTCGTACAATTTTATTTTGGATGGCGGCGAAAACGGAGTTGGCAGCGAAAATTACATACTCACAGGTAATATAATACATAAATATTTGCATATCAGCGCGTATTTAAAACAAAAATAACGTAGGTACAAAATTTAGTTGCAGCTTTCAATAAAATGATTTAACTACCACCAACCAAATACCTACTTTATTTTGATTATGAATAAGCCCTTTTTTTTATCTATATTATACGTTATACGTAACATAAACATTTAGATTGCATTATTATATATTTTCAGATATATCTAATAGGCCTGCAAGCAATCAAAACAAGTTTTTTCAAGAAATGTTAAATGTAACAAAGAAAATGTTTGAAACTCAACAGGAAACAGCGAATAAAATTGATCAGTTGACGTGTAAAATTGATCGACAGGGTGCCGAATTGATTTCTTTAAGAAATGAAATTGCAATAATAAAGGCTCGAATTTGTGGAAAGGCACACAGGCCAAAAGTGGTACTGCCAGTATCACCTCTTAACACTTACGAAGACTTTGCGGTATTGGAAGAAAGTCTTAAAAATGAAAAAACCTTTAAAGATTTGGTATAAAATTTATAAGTAATTTTTCAATTGATATGATAAAAATGTAGTTTTCATTTGCTTAAGGTTGTCGAGTTAGTAACTAGCGCAGAGAAAACTTTTGATAAATTTATAAGGGGCTGCTGGCGTCAAATAATGACGGATGAACTGGCAAAAACGTGTTCCTGGCGTGGAACCGACACAAAAAAATGTGTAAGAGGATTTCTCACAACACTAGCCATACGCCGTGAGTATAATTTTTACAACTTCCGATACAGAAAGTGTCAATAGTAATTTTTTTTATTAGTTATTATATTAATAATTTAACTATTATATATATTCGTAAAAGAGTTCTAAATTTCAGCCTAATTTTTCTATTTCAATCTATATTTTACATAAACCAAAGAGTTTAATTAATTATTTATTTTACTTTATTAAATTATATTTTTCACTTTTATATTTATAGATGCATTCAAACAGAAGTTCGCACTAGAAGACAATGATTTTGATAGAGTAACGCAAACATTTTTCCAATACGCTGCAGAACGCGTAACCAGAACAGCTAAATCGGAGTCAAAAAAACTTAGAACTTAGTAATTGTATACATTAAAATAATAATATTTTACTTGATTTTTTTAATTGAATTAATTTAATTTATTTAGTTAAACACACTTAATAATAAAAAGTAAAATAAAATACATAAATTAATAAAAATAATATTGTTATATGAACTACAAACTGTTTTTTTTTTTATAAAAAACAAAATTAATAAAAATCTGAAATTAAACACCATGCATATTCGGAAGTCTCTATTTTTTTGAGTGTGCCTCACTGCATTTAATATAGGGGAAAACAACGGGAAAAGGAACAACTGAAAAATTCGCACATCCTATTTCTTGTGATCATTTTGTAATATCCTTTTTGATACTTATTTAATTTTGTTTCCGACTAGGGAAAAAAGTTTTTAGTATCAATTTTGAGTTGAAAATGAATCAAATGAAATATTTCATCCGACTACGCAGAAGTATCAAAAAAGTCTATAAAAAATATTACTTAAAACTCGCTAGCTTTATTTGTTGCGACTATCGTAAACAATACTTTCACTGCCACAAACTGAACGACATATGAATCATATTGGTATCGTTTTCAGAAGCGTTTGAGAGAGTTTTATTCGGTTAAATATCGTAAATCGCTCAAATGTGGTATCATTTGTGAGCATTTGGTCCGCTGGGACAGAACAAAACAAACACATAGGTGCGTGGCATTCGTCAATGCTGCTAGGCTGTTAGCAACATGGTTGTATAATTTTTTAGCACTAAGCACTTTATGCAAATGAAACTTGTATGTTTCTAGTACACAATTCAAAACTATGGCCTTTATTATTTATGTATGTAAGTAAATTTACATATAATTCACACTATAAACCTTTTTCATAAGGGATATAATACTTAATTAATTGCGCGATGGCGGGCGGGAAAAACTCCGATTGTCGAGCGAACGGCCGGACTTGCGCGGTGCGTGATGGCGGGCAGTTTTAACTAAACTAAAAAAATTGAGAGTGAGCGCGGTGGTGGTTGGCAAGCCACAGCTGAGCTGCACTACCTGCGCTTGGCCGCACTGGCCGGGTGTTGCCAGACGGAGGGGGCGGACTTAGTCCGAAAACTCGATCATGTCTTCAACATGCTCCCCCCCCCCCCCCCCCCCCCGCCCGACGCGTTGGTGGGTTAAGGGCGGCATCAACCCTGTCCAAGGCCGCCCGTGCCTCGGCTACTAATTCTCGTATTTTGTCGTCGCGCTGTCTAGCCGACCGGCTTTGAATTGCCCGTTGGCGATGTTGGGCTGTTGCGCGCTGTGGTCCTCTATCGGTGCGACGCGGGTTGGTGGGTGTGCGTCGAGCTCGGTGTAGGAGCGTGTGATGGCCGAGGGAGCATTTGCGGCAGCTTGATTTTGAGTCACATGCCCCGGTGCTGTGCGACACTGCCAGACAGTTGATGCAGTACCGGCGGTTCCTCGCGCACTCGTAGCGCTCCTCCGGCTTCATCGCGAGGAACGCCCGGCACTGCCTTAGCGCGTGTCGCTGGCCACACAGCCGACATTTTGGCATCTCCGTACGTCTGCGGGTCCTGTAAAGACAAGAAAAAAATACGTATTTTTCAAAAAAATGGGTTGGTGAGGGTAGCTTAGATATCTTTCCAGATTGCTAGAGGCATGAAGCAGAGCGTATAAGAGGTAGGGTTGGCACTACTAGGCAGTTGGTAGCACGCACAGTTTGGCAATATTTCGGGTTATTAGTCCGTTTTGTGTTTTGAGTTCCACAACTCGAACATGTTTATCCGATCCAGGGTGTAAAGTGATTACCCGTCCCAAACGCCAATTGTTCGGGGGTAGTAAATCATCCTTTACCACGACTAAATCTCCAACTTGAATATTGCGTTGAGGGCATTTCCATTTGTACCGCTTATGCAGCTCCTTGAGGTACTCGTTCTTCCATCGTGTGCTGAACTGGTGCTGAAGCACTTTCAGTTTCTGCCATTTGTTGACCAAGGTGAGATGCTCTGCAGTTGGCTCCGGTAACGACAAGAGCGGCGCGCCACGTAGGAAATGCCCTGGGGTTAGGACTAGGGGATCCATTGGATCTTCGGACATAGGGGAGAGCGGTCGGGAGTTGAGGACCGCCTCTATGCGTACTAAGAGGGTAGTAAGCTCTTCGAATGAGAACTTCTGGTTTCCTGCTACTTTCCTAAAGTGTATCTTGAAACTTTTCACGGCCGCTTCCCATAGCCCACCCATGTGTGGAGCGTATGGTGGGATGAATTTCCATGAGAATCCGTGAGTTGCATATTTTTCTCTGACGTCTGTAGCGACTTCCTTGAGAAATGTGGTGAATTCCCTTTGAAATACGCGTTGTGCGCCGACGAACGTCTTTCCGTTGTCAGAAAATATCTGATGGGGTAGGCCACGGCGACCAGTGAATCGGGCAAAGGCTGCGTTGAAGGCGTTGGTGGTGAGGTCAGAACACACTTCTAAATGAACAGCCTTTGTGGAAAAACAGACAAACACACAAACGTAAGCTTTCACATACGAAGCTCTGCGAAGGCGAGAAGTTTTTACCATAAATGGTCCAGCAAAATCGACTCCTGTTGTATGAAAGGGTAGAGAATATGTTGACCTCTCGGGTGGCAAGACTGCCATTATCTGCGTTTTCATCTGCTGTTTATAGATGGTGCAGGTTTTGCAGTGGAAGACGAGCTTTTTGACCTTTTGCTTCAAACGTGGAATGTAGTACTGTTGCTGTACCATTCGGATCATCAGCTGTTTGTCGGCGTGCAGCAGGTTCGAATGGAGGAAGTCTAACAGAAGAGAACAAAATCGAGAGTTTTCGGGTATGATAATTGGGTGCCGCTCATTAAAGCTATAGGTGGCATATGCTAATCTTCCAGAAACTCGCATGATTCCTGAGTCATCTAGCATGGGGTTTAATGTCAGAAGGGTGTTCCTTTTGGGTAAGGGTCCTGACGTTTGAAGCAGCTCTATCGTGTCTCCGTAATGATTCCGTTGAGTTTGAATGATGATTTTGATTTTGGCATCATTCACTTCGGCGTGGGTGAGGTTGAGCGTGGCTGGAACTTTCAGTTTCCTTGCTTTCTTGATAAACCGCAACATATAAGCCACGACTCTAAGCGCTCGAGAAAACGACGAAAACCGGTCGAGTATGTCTATATTTTCTTCCTGCAGGGTGTGGAATACGTCCACATGTCGTTGTTCGGGTGGAGTTGGGTGGTGAGGTGTATCCTTTGGCCACGAAGTTGATGGATTGATTAGCCAATTAGGTCCTTCCCACCATAGCGGACATTGGACTAAATCCTGAGGCTTGCAGCCTCGAGTGCCCAAATCCGCTGGGTTATCCTTACTGGAAACGTGCCTCCAAGTGGCGTTGTTGACGTTCTTAAGAATTTCAGAGGTTCTGTTGGCGACATACGTTTTCCAGGTATGGGGTGGTTTTTCTAACCAGGCCAGTACGATGGCAGAATCGCACCAGAATGAGTTCGTGTTGGGGTAGATTCAGCTCACTTCGCAGCTGTTTCACTAACTTGGAGAGTAAAACTGCTCCACAGAGTTCCAACCGTGGAAGACTCACGGTTTGGAGGGGTGCTAATTTGCTTTTAGCAGCTAGCAAATGGGATGAAAACTTATTTTCATGGGTTTGTACTCGTAAATATATACAGGCACAAAATGCTTTTTCTGAAGCATCTGAGAATCCATGCAGCTGGATTAGTTTATCGGGGGAATACTGTACCCGCCTAGGGATTTTAATGTATCTGATATGAGGTAAATTTTCATAAATTGAGGTCCATTTTTCGAGAGCTCCGGGCTTCACGTCCTCGTCCCAATCCGTTCCCTTTTATCCAGAGTTGTTGCAGCAACATTTTTGCAAGAATCATTATTGGCGAAAGCCATCCTGCGGGGTCAAACAGTTTTGCAACTGCTGATAAAATTTGCCTTTTTGTAGTCGTGTTTTCTGCTGATGGTGGATCATATGTGTAGGTGAAGGTGTCGGTTAGCGCGTTCCACTGAATTCCAAGGGTTTTTGTGGAACTCGAATCATGGAATTTAAGGAAGTCGACGTCTAGCAAATCAGGGTCGGGAACGGGTTTTAAAATTTCAGGGTGATTTGCCGACATCTTCCTCAAAGGGAACCCTGCCGATTTTAGGGCTTCTATAACTTGGGTCATGGAGTTCAAAGTGGACTGTATATTATGACCGCCTGACAAAATATCGTCGACATACGTTTCATTCAAGAAAATGTCTTTAGCGAGCGGATATTCATCTTGACAGTCGTGGGCGAGTTGGTGTAGGGTTCGAATTGCCAAATA